>NW_022877001.1:0-2888 GCF_010883055.1 Belonocnema kinseyi
TTATTGACTACTTGGAAAAGGGTAAAACAATCACTGGTGAATATTATGCATCATTATTAGAGCAGCTGAAAGAAGAAAATTTAAAAAAACGACCACATTTGGTGAGAAAAAAATTCTCTTTCATCACGACAACGCCCGAGTTCACACATACTTCGTTTCATTGGCTAAAATTGAAGAACTAAAATTCGAATTGGTCGAACACCCACCGTATTCACCAGATTTAGCCCCCAGTGACTTTTTCTTATTTCCAAACTTGAAAAAATGGCTCGGTGGACAGAGATTTCCAGACAACCAAGACGTCATTGCCTCTGTAAGTGCTTATTTTGAGGAACTTTCGAAAACGCACTTTTCTGAAGGATTAAAAAAACTTGAAAAGCGATTGACCAAGTGTATAGAGCTCCAAGGAGATTATGTTGAAAAATAAAAAAAAATTTACCCAAAAAAAATTGTTTTTATACTTCATTCTAAGGACTTATTGAACTACCCTCGTAGGTTCCTGTATTAGACCCTATGCAGATGCGCAGTAGTTTTTATTTAATTGTAAAAAACAACATTAAAAATAAAAAAATTATAAAAATAAGGAAATAAGAATTAGTATGATTCAATTTTTATGCATATTATGAATTGTAATGATATACATTTATTGAAATGATACATGTTTCAGAGCAGCTTAGAATACAATTTAAAGCAAAATAAGAAACAAATACAAAAATAATTATGATAAATACAATTTGCTTTTTATTTTGCAATTTTTTAATAAGTAATCCCAGGCAGAGTTACATAAAAATGTATTATAATTGATATAAAAGTGTTGTGTATAATGTAGAAAAGTTGACATGTTGGACAAAATCGAGTGCAAAGCACAAGATACGTAATGAGAATGTGTTCGTTAAAGCCAAAAGAGCTTTAACAAAAGAGAGTTCAGAATCACAAAATTACAGTTGTTGGTCCGTTCACCTTTGATTTTAAAAGGTCTGTGCCCGAATGCGGAAGACATGCAAAGACCAAGTGCGGAGTGCAATTGCCATCAGTCGCATGCCGTAGGTGCGCTCAAACTCTCTTTTAACGAAAGAGAATTCAGAATTACAAAATTACAGTGGTGGTTGTTTTGAGTCTTAATTTTAAAATATTTGCGCAAGAATGTGCGAAAATATATAGACAGAGCAGTTTAATTGCACTTAATTCAAAAGTGCTGAAAGCTTCTATTTTATATGTGTCAGTTATTGAGAGTTTAAATAAAAAATTTCCGAATTTAAATTTGTTTAAACTTTAATTTAAATTTTACTAGTTACGAACATTTTTGTACTATAAACACACGCATGATTAAAGAGGTTTGGCGGGGAATTCCAAATCATAAGCCCCGTAATTGACGAAAACCTTCGGGTGTTTCTAGTATAGTCTTTTAGAATTCTCGCAAATCCCTGTTGCAGATATAACTAGCGGCATTCATTTCAATACACATTCTTATTCAAGAATACCAGAATTTCTTACATCTCTTATAATTTATGTTACTTAAAATTCTTTCTTTTGACTATAAGTTTTACGAAACTTGTTATTGACCATTATCACTTTTTCACACTCACCATTTTCAAACAGGAAATAAGATTTTCTAAACGTGAATACTAATTTTTTCTCGCTAAAGTAGCCCGATTATCCCTAAATTCTAATATTTTATTTTAATTATACATATAGAATGAATCAAATATTTATATCAAAAGTCTCTCCGTGTATATAAGATTATATAATAGTAAGGATTACTACTTTAAGTAGTAAGGTCAAATAATTTATTTGTACGCTTGTTTTCGTATTTAATTGTATTTAATTTGTGTTTTTAGTTCCTTCTTTTGAAGGTTAAATCTTTGGGTGGAGTGATTTATTTTTTATGTAGTCGTTTAAGATTATCATATGCTTTGTATGGCTTTGTTTTACACTGCCAGCTTCTTATTGTCTGGGTTTAAGTGTTGTTTATACATGTATGTTTAATATAGAGCGCGTGAATCTTTAGATATTCATATACAACATAGTTCCTAATAGGAAAGAGGAGAAAAGTACTGGGCGGATAGCGCTGGGCGGAAATAATGAAAACTTATTGCAATTTTCTAAACTTCTTTATATATTTACACAATCATGAATATTATAAATGTTCAATGATAATGAAAGACAGAATTTTGAACTTTGATTATGCAGTAACAAAAATATTTATCTTTTGAATATTTTAACTTATCGAGTTTTGCTTCACAGTATTCATGAACTTTACCATATTTATGCACTTAACAATATTCAGGAAGTTTGGTTCAGTCAAATAATTAATATTTAAATTATTATAATCACTGTTTACTATTATAATAAGTGTGCTGTCTAAAATATGTTTTTTATTACGGCCATCCAATTATGTGGGGTTTTTTTCTCAGTATTTATACAAGAAGTGTTTTTTTTCACAATGTTTACCAACATGTATTCTTTTAGAGTGTTTACTGAGATATATTTTTGTTCGTCGAATTTTATAGAGATGAGTTTTTTTTCATAGCGTTATGACAAGAAGTTTTTTTTTCACAACGATATAATTTACGGGTTCGTTTTCCTGAGCACCGGCGATATACAGCGATATATTAATCTATTTTATTGAAAGAAATCGTCGGATATATAACAAATCTGCATTTCATTAATTGGAAAAATATTTCTTCAAACAAAAGCAAAGACTTTATTGAAATAAATAAATTTGTATTTCGTTAAAATATGTATTGAATGAATTTAACATTCTGGCATGTTTGTTTGAATTATACCATGTGTATACATATGAAACCGGTATTGCCATTTAGCGGCCAGTAGGCACACTTGTAGGCACTGTCGGAACTTACCATTTGTGCTAATTGGCGTATTGTCATCTG
>NW_022877002.1:0-1541 GCF_010883055.1 Belonocnema kinseyi
AATTGTTTAATTTTTTTATTTGTATTTCGAAGGTAAAAGTATTTTATTTTGATTCTTAAAGAACAGTTAAATAAGCATTAATTTAGAAAAAAATCAAATAAGATAGAGGTTTTTCAATGTTACAAAGAAAAGAACAAAATTTGGAGCCCCTCAAGAATTTTGAAATACAAGGAAAACAATAAAAATCTCTGGGTAGATTTAAAATGATTTTTTATTTTGAAAAACTACATAACTCAAAGAGAATATTTCAAAATATTTCAAAACATTTCAAAAGATTTACAATATTAGAAAAAATCTTGAAGCTCTTAAAACAATTTTGTGTGCATTAGACAGCATTCGGCCTGGAGTTTTATTATTCGGGAATTTTCAAATTCGATAATATTGCAAACTGTCCAGAATTTCATTTCAGCATTTTGTTATTTCGGGAAGTTTACAGTGTCGAAAATATTTCAAAAATTTAAAAAGTTTTATAAAATTGTAAACAAATCTTGAATATTTTGAGACATTTAAAACTCCTGAAAAACTTAAATAATAATTTGAATTATATATATTTCGCCAATGCGAAACGTAATCTGGCTTGGAACTGTCGTCTTAACATCTAAAAACTGAAAGAACAATTTTCCTATCACTTGGAATTATAATTATATTTTCATAAAAACGTTAGAATATATAATAATTAAGAAATTGGAAAATACATACGAGAACATGATTAAACGAATAGTCTAAAAAAGTCCGTAGAAATTCCAGACCACAAAAATAAAAATAAAAACTAAATAATATTAAAGAACTATATATAGACAATATATAGAAAGAAAATTATAATTAATCATTTTAGAATTAGTGGAAAATATATGAAACCGTAATATAAATTACTCATCGACTTATATTTGTGATATTTATTAAAACAACCAAGTTTTGCAAAGTTATAAATATAAAAATGTTTTAATTGGCCATTTACTTTCAATCCAAATGGTTCTTGTCCAAGCTAAGTTTACCATCAGTGCGCCTCGAAGGTGTGCCGAGAGTTGCTTACAGCGCTCCAAGTGGCTCTTGGCAAACTATATCGATAGGTGCTTTCTACAGGGAGCGGTGGGTAGAGGCGAAGTGACTTTTTTCGCCGGACGCGACTTCTATATTTATGGCGGGCAACTAAGCCCGCACCGCATCTACGTTTATAATATCTTTGACATAGGTAAGGATATTATAAGCGTAGATGCGGTGCGAACTTAGTTACCCGCCATAAATATAGACAGCGCGTCCGGCGAAAAAAGTCACTTCCCCTCTACCCACCGCTGCCCGTAAATAGCACCATCCCATATAGTTTGCCAAGAGCCACTTGGAGCGCTGTAAGCAACTCTCGGCACACCTTCGAAGCGCACTGATGGTAAACTTAGCTTGGACAAGAACCATTTAAATTAAAATTAAATTGCGAACATTTAATAACAAACGTAAAATATCCACGCTTTGTAAGACATGGTTATTTTAATAGATACCAGAGAGAAAATTAAATGTATAATTTATATTTCTGTTTCATATATTTT
>NW_022877003.1:0-1188 GCF_010883055.1 Belonocnema kinseyi
CGGTTGTAGAGGGAGTCCTCGCGCTCGCACTTGGGCGTTATGCGGCAGCATACCGCGGAACAGTTTTCAAGTATGCCATTTTTTTGTATTACTCACATTGATACAAAATTGCATGAAGTCGTCGAAAAAAACTACTCACTTAATCGAAAATATTGATTAATTGAGCGGTTGGGTGCAAGAATGGCTTACTTGTATTTTCAGAAGTCACTTGCTCTTCATTTGTTCTCCACGATATTATGTGCAAAACAAAAGAAACACAGGTAATTAGGTAATATATTCTTGATTCATTTTTTCTGATATTGGAACTAATATTAAAATTATTTCCAAGTAATAATGGCAACAAAAGCAGATTGGGGCAACCGTTGTGCAAATCCTTTTCGCAGAAATGACTTATGTACTGGATGCAGCTTGAGACGTGTGACGGTAATTCAAAGATCCGAATTTCCTCAATTAACGACAAATGCAAGGATATGTTATGTTTGTAGAAAAGAATTTAGTAGAGTTTTTTTACAGAAGCCTTCAAATGAAACCAGTATGGAAGAAAATGCTATCAGAGTAGAAGAAGATTTATGTGATGACGAAGCTGATAATGATATTGCAGGCAAAGAATCAATTGAAGGCGATCCTGATTTTCTATTGGTTAAAGAAGAATGTAAAGATTATGAAAATTGTAAAGACTATAAAGATCCTAATCACGCAGCGGGCTTTGAAGTTCTTCAACAAATCAGAGATAAATTCAAGGTAACTACTGATTCTGGCGAAAAAATGTTATTACTTTCACTTGCCTCTAAGACTTGGAGTCGTAAGAAGTTAATGGATGAATTCGGTGCAACTGAACGGCAAGTCCGAAAAGCTCAGAAATTAGTTGAGCAAAATGGAATATTGAGTTTACCTAATCGAAAACTGGGAAGAAGACTGGCACCAGATATTGAAGTTGCAGTGACTAATTTCTACGAAGATGATGAAAACAGCCGATTGATGCCTGGGAAAAAGGATTTTATATCAATTAAGAAAGCAGATGGAACTCGTGAACATGTTCAGAAACGAATTATCCTAGGTAATCTGTCCGAGCTGTTCAATCGCTTTAAAGTGGAAAACGAAAATACTGTAATCGGATTTTCGAAGTTTGCACAACTCAGACCACGACATTGTGTTTTGGCTGGAGGGAGTGGCACACATACGGTTTGC
>NW_022877004.1:0-1412 GCF_010883055.1 Belonocnema kinseyi
AAATGCAAGAGTCGAAAGAAAACTACGTTTAAGTACAAAGCTTAATAATAAAAGATGTAAAAAAATATATTTCAACAATCAATTCCAACGGCATCAGCCGGTGAGGTGGTACACGAAAATACAAACTCTCTAGAGCCTCGTCTAGTGGCCGCCAGGTTTCGTATTTTCGTGTACAACCTTACCGGCTGATGCCGTTGGAATTGATTGTTAAAATATATATTTTTACATCTTTTATTATTAAGCTTTGTACTTAAACGTAGTTTTCTTTCGGCTCTTGCATTTCTCAAAGTTTGAGACCGATATTTTATGTATAAAAAAAGTTCAAACATTCAAAAAATGTTGAGGTTCGGAAAAAAGATGAAATAATTTTCAGGGAAGTTCCTACCAAAATTCAGTACCTAAACGTACTTTATTGTACTCTAATACATTTCCCAAAGTTTCAGCTCGATATTTTATTTACAAAAAAAGTTCTGAGGTTCAAAAAATCATTCAGTGAACTGAAAAACTGTGGTCGGTAATATAGGTATTTAGCTGTGTCACATGCCCTTAAACAACCAAAGATTTCTCCATATTTCTCAATCTTTGACGCACTGACGAGAGTTCGTTTAAGGTTGGTAAGACTGATAGGCAACAACCACGCTACATACCAACCTTTCGCTACAAAACCGCACTTTCTCGACCAATGAGATGCGCAAATATTTTCGTACGAAATTTAAATGAAAATTTCCTTGTAAGAAGTCATTCTTCTTCCCTTTACAGTTTAACAATAATAGTCTGCTTTTCAATTGCTTATTTGTATTATTCTCAGTATTTATAATACAATTCATGGAAGATTTGTGAAGGCATTGCTTAGATTAAAGCCACAGCGGTAGTAGGGAGTGTTTTTCTTTTATCTATATTTCGAAAAATGTAAAGTGGCCTTAAAAATCTCAGGAGAAAATTCCTGCTTTTCGACAGGCTTCGAAAGAATTCGAAAGAATTGAATTGAATTGAGCATAATGCAGTATAATTTAAAATGTACAAAACTAAAAATATAAAAAAAAATTTAATTTTAAAAATTAAACCATTTTGAAGGTTAAACAAGGAAAATTTTATAGATTCACAAGATAGCACCGACAACTGTTCAATTTGGTGTAATCAAATAGTTATTATTAATTCAATTCAAAGTTTTTTAATTTGAAATTCTCTATAAGTTTAACAATTTCAGCCTTAAAGTTTTTATTTTAAATTTTCTACATTTATAACTGTACAGCTATAAAAAGACTTTCATTTATTAGTTATTCAATTCCGCAATTTTTTATTTTTCTATATGAAATTATTCGAATTAGAACGTTTTTATACATTTGTCCTATGAAGTGCTTGCAATTCCGAAAATAAAATATATATAATCTTGAATATAGTTACTTAAAGTT
>NW_022877005.1:0-1226 GCF_010883055.1 Belonocnema kinseyi
TTTCCCCATGCATTTTACATGGGAAACTTCAAGTCAAAACCGGCATTAGGGAATTTCTTTTTCTGGATACAGTAAAATAGTGATAAAAATGATTGAAACTATTTTTTTCTTAATTTCATTTTCATTTAGGTACAGACGTCTCCATGCCCACTGGGAAACTCAAAGAACCTCAAAAAATTTAATATACTTTGATATAAAGGAACACCGTCGTTTACACCCCTACTTAAGGAAACAAGCGTGCACAGTTAAACAATTGGCAACTGTGCAAGTGCATAGTTAGGCAAGTTCCATGTGTGCACGTGCACAGTTGCGCAAGTTACATCTAGAAACGTACAGAGTTGGGCACGTCACATTTGCGAAAGTGCACATTTAGGAATGGGACATCTCTACACATCCAAGTTCACAGGAATCCATATGTGCACTAGGGCGGAGTGAAAATGATCAAATTAGTCGAATCGTTTGATGTGAGCGAAAAATATTTGTGGGTGCCATTTGAAAAAAGTAAAAAAAATAAGTAAATTTTGAAATCGTTTAATATCTTCTGTACCATTTTTTTATTTAAAAATTCAAATTTTTGAAAATTTCCCTATTGGTTCAAAAATACTGTAATTTGGTTTTATCGAAAAAAAATTTTTTAGTGATGTTTTCGACGCTTAAAACTGGCCAATTTTACGTTTCTTTTAGCGATTTTGACAACTTACTCAGACAAAGCCGTTAGCGCTCATACTTGCTCTTCCAGTACCGGGTGCGTTACCGAACCGCAGAAAAATTTACAAAAATTACCAACGTGGACAATTAACTACACAACAAAATAATAAAAAGGTGGGTTCGACGAGTCGCACAAGTTTTATTCCGAACTTATCTTTCTCAACTTGATAGTTTTTTTACTCGAAAGTAAAAACCGGAAGTTTTAATTGTACCGAAATCAATTACTTTCAAAACTATGTCTTCTACCCCGGTGTCTATTCCTGGGGGGTTAGACTTGTGGAGGAGGGGTAGGAGTACAGTGCGTGGGGAGTGAAAGGGGGAAAGATTGAAGGAAGGAATGGGCGATGGGGTGGAGCGCTTAACAGCGGAGAGGAGTGGGCAGTGTGGTATGTGGCGTTAGGCCGCTCGGTACGACTCGAATGGAACGGTGCTTAGCGACGCGAAACGGCACGTGGAGTGGCGTCGGTTGAGTCGGGCAGTTGGCGCGTGGCAAGCCAACGGTCGAGGGCCTGCATGCC
>NW_022877006.1:0-1137 GCF_010883055.1 Belonocnema kinseyi
TATGTTTATATTGAAATATTTTTAGCCTACACGAAAACCAATATTTGTAAGATATAATCTAGAATCAGTACACGTCAAAATATGGTTTACTTTAAACTGTGCACGTCAAAATTTGAATTTTTCACTAACAGATCCAAAAAAACTCTTGGTGATCAACTGCTCCTCTTATTCGAAATTTAACTATTTGTGGTGAAGTTCGTATTTTTCATTTGAACAGTGAACTACTTGATCGAAAATATTTTTTTGGAGTCCCGTCAAGCTCGTACCTGTAAAATGAAAATTGTCAAATTTCTTTCTATCAGAATTTTGGGCTTTTATTCGACTGTCTTTGGGCTCCATTGCCGATTTTTATGCTCAATTACTTTTTTTAAATTCCAATTTCAAATGGAGGTGCTGACTTGACTCAATTCAGCTTCTTCAGTATAATGATATTTACAAAAATAAAACAGGAGATGCTGCATTAAGAAAAAAATACTTCTCAATCAACAAAATTTTTGTGTGAAGCTTAAAAATGTGCTTTCACGCTCGATGAAATACATATACTATAACTTTAAACGCATATGTTATTGTTTCTTATTTTGTTGTTTCAAATAAAACATTATTAAATTATAAAAAATGATTAGCCTCAACTGAAGATGTCAGATACCTAATAGCGTTGCCTGAAGTGTGATGATGTGATT
The DNA here is from genome assembly GCF_010883055.1 of Belonocnema kinseyi. Taxonomy (NCBI): domain Eukaryota; kingdom Metazoa; phylum Arthropoda; class Insecta; order Hymenoptera; family Cynipidae; genus Belonocnema; species Belonocnema kinseyi. The sequence goes on from NW_022877006.1 coordinate 681, forward strand.
TAAACAGTAAAATAACTTTAACACTATATTACACTGCTATAATCTATGACCAGAAATTTAAAATGCAAAGAAGGAAAATATATTACAAATCTAAAATACCTTTGTTTTACAGAAGTTCAGTCTAAAGATGTTAGTCCTTTCTGTAGCCTCTGACAAACATTCTGTCGTTTTCTCGTATTTTTATTGACATTCAATTTTTAACTACAATCTATACTATCGGTAATTTTTTTAAAACTTTTCTTTTTTTAAATTTAGGTATAATAAGACACAATAACATTGATGTACTTTCTAAAAAGAGTTCAATTGCATTTTGAATTTATAGAAATAAACAATCCTTTTTGGAGAATGTGAATTAAATCTAGAAGTAATAACTCGAATTATTTCACTCAAAGTAAGATTTATTAGACTATTGACATAAACTATTGCTTGGTGAATCTGGGATACAATATCTACACAA
>NW_022877006.1:1147-1386 GCF_010883055.1 Belonocnema kinseyi
ATTTAACAACATGCGATGGGCTGCCATAAGAAAAATGTAATAACATATTTCCTATTGCAGAGATAAGTTCACAGTTCGATGATTTATCTAATTACGACCCTGACCCTGGTGTTTTTCGCTGCTCACCTTCTAATTCAACCGTCAGGTCTCATTCTGCTGCTACGTCTCCACTTCGTGCCAGGTCTAGATCTCCTCGTGCGAGGTCTCCACCCGCCAGGCCTCCCTCTATCAGGCATCGA
>NW_022877006.1:1396-1587 GCF_010883055.1 Belonocnema kinseyi
TACTTGGATATGAACTTCATCAAATGAAACTTATTCGGCTCATTCCTAATATCAATCCAGTCCGCCGATTTGAAATTCACAGATACAACTTTCCTGCTGATAAACCAATTGCATTGGCCGGAATGGGAAGTTCCAACTGTAGGTCCGTGCCGACCGAAGAACAAAAAGTATTAACAACATCCACTGGTGAC
>NW_022877006.1:1642-3050 GCF_010883055.1 Belonocnema kinseyi
GGTATAAACATGAGGAGCGGCGTGGTGTTCGAATTGGACCATTACTTAGTCCAGGAAACACCACTAGGCCAAAGACGCCCAATCCGAAAGAATTTTCAAGTGATGCTCTTGAACCACGTGTAAACACGATCCTCCAGACAATTTAATCATTTTTTAAAGGCGTAAAGAGTTCGTTCTAAAATTACGTCACATTGCCAGCGGCGAGGAGCATGAGATTGTTTGACGGTTTGTGACGCAGTGAGGAAAAAGTTAACGGTGAATGTAACATCACGTATGGAGAATATAAATGTAAATACAAATTTTGTAAATTATTGAACAAATAAAAACTAATAAATAAATACGATGAACATAATTGTGGTTTGAAAATTAATTTGTTCACAGACAATTTTATTTGCCCTACGTATACGTGCCGCGCTATAGACGACCAGAAATTTGGATATTTTTTCAAAAACCATTTGCTAACACACTCCAATAATTATTTATTAAATTAAATTAATTTTTCTAAATACCGCAGTCCAATTGTGCGGATCCTACATCAACGTGAAGTTGTCAATGCTGCGGCGTTTTTCATACTGTGGAGCAGATACACTATTAAAATTTTTTGGAATTCCTCAACACTTCCACAACGCTTCTACAATACAAGCACCAGGTAAAATTGCTAACATGGTTTTGGAATAACAGAATTGCGATACATGTATTGTAATTCAAAGAATTTATCGAATTCAAGGAATTAATCGAATTTCAAGAATTTATCAAATTCAATTGTTTCATCGAATTCAATTAATTCACCGAACTTAAGGAATTTATCGAATTCAAGGAATTAATGACATTTACAGAATGCAGGGGCTTTCAGAATTCATGGAAATGAAGGAATTCATGATATGTATTAAATTCGTGGCATAAATGGAATTCACGGAGTTCACAAAATTTACGGAAATTACGGAATTCGCAGAATTTATGGAATTAAAGGTATTCACGATATTGATGGAACTCACGGGATTTATAAAATTCATGGAATTCAGGCCATTCGCAGAATTCATGGAATTAAAGAAATTTATAAAAATCACGGAATTCGTGAAATTCATGGAATTAAGGGAATTCACGAAATTGTTGGAATTCATGACATTCACAGAATTAATGGATTTAAAGAACTCACGATATTCGCGGAATTTATGAAGTTCATGGAATTAAAGGATTTCAAGGAATTCACGGAATTAATGGAATTCATGGCATTCAAGAAATTTTCTTAATTTATGTAATACAAAAAATTCACGGAATTGACTGTAATGACGAAATTGATCGGATACAAAGAACTCATTGATTTTAAGGAATTCACTGAAATCGCAGAATTTAATGAATCCCGTGAATTCCATGGATTCCGTAAATTCCATGAATTCTCTGTATAATA
>NW_022877007.1:0-1133 GCF_010883055.1 Belonocnema kinseyi
TGATGGAATCCAGATGCCAAATCCATTACCGAAAAATACTTAGCTCCCCCTAATTGGTCTAGAATATCAGTTATATTGGGAAGTGGATATGCGTCTCCCACCATCTTTTCATTCAGAGAACGGTAGTCAATAACCATTCTTCACTTCCTGATTCCTTTTGAGTCTAATTTCTTTGGAACAATCCATAAGGGAGAGTTATATGGAGAGATAGATGGCTTAACTATTCCTGAATTGATTAATTCATCCGTCTGTCTCCTAATCTCCTCCTTATGGATATGAGGGTACCGATATTGTTTTGTATGAACAGGTTTCTCATCAGTTGTAACTATTTCATGGCTAGTTACATTCGTTGCTCCTAACTTATCTCCTAGCAAATGAAATTGAAATGAATATTCAAAAAACAAGGGTAATAAACTTCCCTTTTCTTCTTCGTTTAAATAATGTAAGTTTAAAATTTCCTGAATTTTAACAAGTCTCTCAGATTGTTCTTTTTGTTTTTGCTTTTGAATACGACTCTCAGCTGTTCGTTTTGTTGTAGGAAGAAAGGTCTATTCTTCTAATTCTACCGGGGGTATTGTTAAATTTACCTTTTTATTCGTAGTATTTATCATAAGGATTTTTGCTATGACCTTGTGATTTGTAACTAAGCATTCGCCTATGTAAATTCCTGGACCAGAGTAAATCCTAGAAATATACCCTTCTTTCAATATTGTATCCTTTAAAATAACCTGCACTAACGACCTTGTCCTTGCTGGCAATTTAACAGAAGTGTGAGATAAAAGAGGGAAATCTTGATCACCGAGATGAAGGCAATCGTCAATAAAATTGATCACAGCATGATGCTGCCGCAATGATGGTATACCAAGTATGCCATCTTGTTTAATTGGAAAAGATTTCATTACGACTTGAAAAGGGGTTTCCAGACCTTTTATAATTATTTTGACCTCACCTAACGTAGGGACCATTTCCGCCGTTATTCCAATTAAATTATAAATTCTCTTACGGTTGATCCACATTCGTGGATCTAATATATCTTCTTTAATTAGGTTAACGCTTGATCCTGTATCGACTAACATTATTGCCTTTTCACATGCAAGAGAGGAATTTTCTAAGTTTATTACAGGTACAGCGTC
>NW_022877008.1:0-1339 GCF_010883055.1 Belonocnema kinseyi
AATAATCACTTTTCTTTTATTGATATTAAAACTGTAGTTTTGAATATAATTTAATTTCGAGAGAAGCCCTCCAAATAGAAAAGTATATCAATCAACATTAAACAAACAAAAGAGCAAATTTTGCATTATTTTTCGAGTGTTTTGGTAGAAAAAAAACATTTTTTACCGAAATCTACGGAAAGATAAATTGATTAATAATCACTTTTATTTTATTGATATTAAAACTGTAGTTTCGCATATAATTTAATTTCGAGAGAAGCCCGGCAAGTAGAAAAGTATTTCAATCAACATTAAATAAAGAAAAGTGCAAATTTTGCATTATTTTTCGAGTGTTTTGGTAGAAAAAAACACTTCTTTACCGAAATCTACGAAAAGATAAATTGATTAATGATCACTTTTCTTTTATTGATATTAAAACTGTAGTTTCAAATATAATTTGATTTCGAGAGAAGCCCGCCTAATAGAAAAGTATGTCAATCAACATTAAATAAACAAAAGTGCAAATTTTGCATTATTTTTTGAGTGTTTGGTAGAAAAAAACACTCTTTTACCGAAATCTACGGAAAGATAAATTGATTAATAATCACTTTTCTTTTATTGATATTAAAACTGTAGTTTTGAATATAATTTAATTTCCAGAGAAGCCGGCCAAATTGAAAAGTACATCAATCAACATTAAATAAACAAAAGTGCAGATTTTGCATTATTTTTCGAGTGTTTTGGTAGAAAAAAACAATTTTTTACCAAAATCTACGGGAAGGTAAATTGATTAATAATCACTTTTATTTTATTATTAAAACTGTAGTTTCGAATATAATTTAATTTCAAGAGAAGCGCGCCAAGTAGAAAAGTATGTCAATCAACATTAAATAAATAAATATGCAAATTTTGCATTATTTTTCGAGTGTTTTAGTAGAAGAAAACACTTTTTTACCGAAATCTACGAAAAGATAAATTGATTAATAGTCACTTTTCTTTTATTGATATTAAAACTGTAGTTTCGAATGTAATTTAATTTCGGAAGAAGCCCGCCAAGTAGAAAATTATATCAATCAACACTAAATAAATAAAAGTGCAAATTTTGCATTATTTTTCCAGTGTTTTTGTAGAAGAAAACACTTTTTTACCGAAATCTACGGAGAGATAAATTGATTAATAATCACTTTTATTTTATTGATATTAAAACTTTAGTTCCGAATATAATTTAATTTCCAGAGAAGCCCGCCAAATAGAAAAGTATATCAATCAACATTAAATAAACAAAAGTGCAAATTTCGCATTATTTTTCGAGTGTTTTGGTAGAAAAAAAACACTTTTTTACCGAAATCTACGGAAAGAT
>NW_022877009.1:0-401 GCF_010883055.1 Belonocnema kinseyi
ACTAAAAAATGAAATAGCTTAAAAATTAGTAATCATGAAGGAAGAAGTTTGGGGAGTGGAAGCGAAGGTTGAAGTATGGAAATTAAAAATTTTAACAAAAAAATAAAATAAAACTGAATTATTTTAAGAGTCAATATACTATTACTGAATATGGAAAAATTAAGTAGCAAAAAACGATAAAAAATTGTAATCCCTCTAGTTCATCTGGAACCCTTCCTCAATCAAACCCTAAGTATGAAAGAATTCTTTAAAAAGACAAAAATGTTTAATTTCTCTATTGCATGCGGAACCCACCCCAAATCAACGTCAAATATCATAAAATTCGTTAAAAACACACAATATTGTACAGTCAAAATGATTTTAACAATTACTGCGGAATTTAGTGGAAAATAAGGAGATAA
>NW_022877009.1:411-570 GCF_010883055.1 Belonocnema kinseyi
TTCTCTCTTGAATGTGGAACCCACCCCAAATCAAACCCTTAATATTATCAAATTTGCAAAAAATACACAATTTTGAAAATTTCAATTTGTTTTGTAACTACTGCAAAATTTGGTGAAAAAAACACCAGTAGTAAAGATTTTCATTCCTCTAGCGCATGC
>NW_022877009.1:580-1079 GCF_010883055.1 Belonocnema kinseyi
AAATGACCCCTATATATGATAAAATTCGTAAAAAATACACAATTTTGAAAAGTCAAAATGTTCTTAATAATTATTTCAGAACTTTGTGAAAAAGCAACAAGAAGTTTTATATCTCTAATGCATGTTGAGCCTACCCCCAAATCAATGCCTCAATATTGTAAAATTCGTTATGCAAAGAAAATTATTAAAGAAATAAAAATGGTAGCATTTCTTTTTTTTTTTCACATTGAAAACTTGTAAAGTATAAGTTAAATTATTTTATGTTGCTCGTTACAAATTAATCATTATTAACTTTTAACTTATACATAAAAATTTGTTTGAAGCTTTCGTATTGGAGTGAGTTGCCACAAGCGCCAGAGGGAATAAACTTTTTGATAGTGTTTTTGTCACTAAATTCTGCAGCAATTATTAAAAACCTCTTGACTTTTAAAAATTATATATTTTTTACGAATTTGATAATATTAAAGGGTTCATTTCTGGTGAGCTTCACGTGTACTAG
>NW_022877010.1:0-265 GCF_010883055.1 Belonocnema kinseyi
ATGCAATTGTTTGGTTAAACTATAAACAGTACATCTTCTTGGGTTTGAAAGTCGATTATTTCACTAAGAGTTGAACTCCTTTGTCAAAAAAATACGTTTTTTTAACAAGGTTTATTAATTATGATTGAAAATTTAACTATTTGGTTGAAAGTTTTACTCTTTAATTGAAAAATAATATTTTTCGCTTCAAAATTTCAACTTTTTGTAGATAATTCGTCTTTTTTACTTTAAAATGAAATAATTTCTTTAAAAATTCATGTATTTT
>NW_022877010.1:411-956 GCF_010883055.1 Belonocnema kinseyi
TTTAAAAAATTATTTATCTTTATCTGAAAATGTAACTATTATGTGATTGATTAAAAATTAATCGTTTATATTGGTTAAGTTGGAAAATCGTTTTTTTTTGTAGAACATTAATCTGCTTGGTCAAAAATTGACCTTTTCCCTTGAAAATTTAACAATTTTGTTGAAAATTCGTTTATTGTCTTGTTCAATTCAATTTTTTAGCACAGTTTTTCTCTGGAAATTGTACTATTCCATTTTTCTTTGAAACTTTATCCTATACATTTTATTAGTTAAAACACCAATTATTTGATAGAAAATTAATTTATTTTGTTGAAAAGTAAACTTTTGGGTTTAACATTGATTTATTGTGTTAGTTAGATTTTTTTTCCTAAAATTAAAAAAAATGCAAAATAAAAAAATTGCCTTAAAATCGTCCTGATTCCTTTGTTTTAAAAAATTTTTTAAATCTTTTCAAATACTCACTTAAAATTAATTTTTCAAACTAAAATATCATTTTCAATTTTCTTAGCAATCACAACAATTTTTGTTATTCTTTTTGAATATTT
>NW_022877010.1:987-1185 GCF_010883055.1 Belonocnema kinseyi
AATCTACATCGTGTTTCAAATTATTTCAAATAATTTCAAGTTTTAAATTAATTTTGAATATTATTCTAAATTAAAATTGTAGCGTTCAAACTTAAAATTTAGATTATTACAATTTTCACAAATCAATGCTTTTTGTTTCTGACCACTCTGTTCAAATTTGTATAGTTTTTAATTGTTGTTTATAATGGCTTGTCCCAG
>NW_022877010.1:1195-1450 GCF_010883055.1 Belonocnema kinseyi
CTTTTTCAAAAAATCTCTGATTTAATTCAGAAATACATACAATTGCTTTGAAAAAATGTTTTAATTCAGAAATATTTCATTTAAACGCTCAATAATTCACACGTATAAGACACAAACTTTTAACACCTTTTAATTTTACAGTTTTTAATAAAGAATTAAAACTTCTTTTGTTGTTGAAGATTTATCATTTTAGTAGAAAATGTAATTATTTTGTTGGAAATTTGTTATTCTCTTGTTTTTGAGTTGAAAATTCAA
>NW_022877011.1:0-1874 GCF_010883055.1 Belonocnema kinseyi
AATAAAAGTGATTATTAATCAATTTATCTTTCCGTAGATTTCGGTAAAAAAGTTTTTTTTTCTACCAAAACACTCGAAAAATAATGCAAAATTTGCAATTTTGTTTACTTAATGTTGATTGATATACTTTTCTATTTGGCGGGCTTCTCTCGAAATTTAATTACATTCGAAACTACAGTTTTAATATCGATAAAATAAAAGTGATTATTAATCAATTTATCTTTCCGTAGGTTTTGGTAAAAGAGTATTTTATTCTACCAAAACACTCGAAAAATAATGCAAAATTTGCACTTTTGTTTGCTTAATGTTGATTGATATACTTTTCGGTTTGGCGGGCTTCACTCGAAATTTAATTATATTCGAAACTACAATTTTAATATCAATAAAATAAAAGTGATTATTAATCAATTTATCTTTCCGTAGATTTCGGTAAAAAAGTGTTTTTGCTTTACTAAAACACTCGAGAAATAATGCAATATTTGCACTTTTGTTCATTTATTGTTGATTGATATACTTTTCTATTTGGCGGGTTTCTCTCGAAATTAAATTATATTCAAAACTACAGTTTTAATATCAATAAAATAATAGTGATTATTAATCAATTTATCTTTCCGTAGATTTCGGTAAAGAAGTGTTTTTTTCTACCAAACCACTCAAAAAATAATGCAAAATTTGCACTTTTGTTTATTTAATGTTGATTGATATACTTTTCTATTTGAAGGGCTTCTCTCGAAGTTAAATTATATTCGAAACTACAGTTTTAATATCAATAAAATAAAAGTGATTATTAGTCAATTTATATTTCCGTAGATTTCGGTAAAAAAGTGTCTTTTTCTACCAAAACACTCGAAAAATAATGCAAAATTTGCACTTTTTTTATTTAATGTTGATTGATATACTTTTATATTTGGCGGGCTTCTCTCGAAATTTAATTATATTCGAAACTACAGTTTTAATATTAATAAAATAAAAGTGATTATTAATCAATTTATCTTTCCGTAGATTTCGGAAAACAAGTGTTCTTTCGTTACTAAAACACTCGAAAAATAATACAAAATTTGCACTTTTGTTTATTTAATTTTGATTGATATACTTTTCTATTTGGAGGGCTTCTCTCGAAATTAAATTATATTCGAAACTACAGTTTTAATATCAATAAAATAAAAGTGATTATTAATCAATTTATCTTTCCGTAGATTTCGGTAAAAAAGTGTCTTTTTCTACCAAAACACTCGAAAAATAATGCAAAACTTGCACTTTTGTTTATTTATTGTTGATTGATATCCTTTTTTATTTGGCGGGTTTCTCTCGAAATTTAATTATATTTGAATCTACAGCTTTAATATCAATAAAATAAAAGTGATTATTAATCAATTTATCTTTCCGTAGATTTCGGTAAAAAAGTTTTATTTTCTACCAAAACACCCGAAAAATAATGAAAAATTTGCACTTTTGTTTATCTAATGTTGATTTATATACTTTTCTATTTGGCGGGTTTCTCTCGAAATTTAATTATATTCGAAACTACAGTTTTAATATCAATAAAATAAAAGTGATTATTAATCAATTTATATTTCCGTAGATTTCGGTAAAGTAGTGTTTTTGCTTTACTAAAACACTCGAGAAATAATGCAATATTTGCACTTTTGTTTATTTATTGTTGATCGATATACTTTTCTATTCGGCGGGATTCTCTCGAAATTCAATTATATTCGAAACTACAGTTTTAATATCAATAAAATAAAAGTGATTATCAATCAATTTATCTTTCTGTAGATTTCGGTAAAAAAGTGTCTTTTTCTACCAAAACACTCGAAAAATAATGCAAAATTTGCACTTTTGTTTATTTAATGTTGATTGATATACTTTTCTAT
>NW_022877012.1:0-1339 GCF_010883055.1 Belonocnema kinseyi
TATATATTAATTTAAAATTTTATTTTTGCGAACGTTTTTGATTTTTTCAAATACTGTAAAAATTAAAAAACATGCGTTACCTAGAAATATTTTAGTTAAAATTATTGCTATCTTAAATTCAAGAAATAAGCTTCGAAATTTAAAATTTTCAAAATAATATTTGAAACTAATGTCTTATTGTTGTATTTGTAATCAATACAATATATTTCTAAAAAATTCTAATTGATAAAATTCGGGAATTTTCCAATTCGGATATTTTATAAATGAGCAATTTTCTGACGCGAATTTTATTATTCGGGAGTTTTCCAATTAGGTAATATTATAAACTGTCGGGAATTTTAATATTCGGCAATTTTCCAATTCGGTAATATTATAAACTGTCGAGAATTTTATTATTCGGAAATTTTGCAATTCGGGAATTTTATAATTCTCAAATTTTACTATTTGAAAATTTTATTATTCGGGAATTTTACAGTGTCGGGAATTTTATTTTTTGGGATTTTTCATTGGTCCCCAACCCACATATATCTGTATTCCATTCAATCAAATTTAAAATTTTACAACAGTTTCATTTTTATTGAACTAAATTGTACTTAAATTTCACACCATTTAACACCATTCAACATCTACAATTTTAACTGAAATTTACTTAAATTCAACTAAATTTTACTTAAATTTTGCATTTAACTAACATGCATTCACTTTTTGAAATTATCTCAATTGTATTCAATCTTTAAATTTAGTTTTACAAAATAATTTTTAAAATTGCAGTACAATAAATCTTAAAGTACTAATAGAATTTTTTTATCACTAATCTACTTAGTATCTAGAAAATTTCTCTTTGAAAAGAAACCAGACGGGAAATTAATTTAACTAAACTTTATTTACTTCTTAAATTCACCTAAATTTTGTTTAAATGTTGAATTTAGCTGAATTTTATTTAAATTTTAAATTAAACTAAATTTTATTTTGAATTTAAATGAATTTTATTTAATTTTTTAATTTATCTTAATTTCATTTAAATTTGAAGTATAGTTTTTAAAAATAATTTTAGAAATTCAACTAAAATTCTAAAGTACGAAAAGAATTTTTTTACATTATTTATTGTCTCGAAAATTTAAAATAATAATAAATAGAATATTTTTAGCCTCTTTAATTTGAATATAATTAGGTAAATCAGTGTTCATAAAATTTTTAGCGTACAGGCTGTACAAAGCCAACCAACCGACTCAACTATAGCTAAGATTGCTATAGTGATAGGGAAGGCGAACGCGAGAACGAGAAACAGAAAATCACGTTCCGTTTGGAATTCAACAAATTTCTGTGTGCGCCCCGGCTC
>NW_022877013.1:0-1299 GCF_010883055.1 Belonocnema kinseyi
GAAAGAGGGAGCTCTTCTTAATATTTTGACACCAAAATCATGTCGATACACCTTATCGACTGCGAGTAAAGCCACCCACGCTTTAACTTGACAGACTGTAAGGGCAAATGTGTTGATGAGACACGTGTGGGGGCTGAGAAAGTGTTTGTTCGTTATGATTTTGTAAGGAGAATAAAATAGTTCGATTCGCTAGTGATAAGTGTCTTATTTTATTGAGTGGAGTTGTAGGGGTGGAAGGTAAGTGGGGAGGTTGCTAGGATATCGGAGAGGTATGTAAATATAATGTAAGGTAATTTAAAGGTAATGTTAAGGTATATAAGTGGACACTGACTTTGGCCAGGAATACGCCGAACTATAGTGTCAGGAGGGAGACAGGAAGAACGTGTCTAGGTATTATAGCGGGGATTCGAGTATGAAATATAAGGAGAAATTTTTGGAAGAGGGGGGAAGTAAGCTGGTTAGGGAGTGTTGGTGGAAGAAGGAGAACAGACGTAGGGGTGGGAAGATGGAGGTGGAAGCCCAGTGGGAAACAAAAATCTGGAATGTCCTAGAGACGTCTTTGGGACATCCCTAAGAAGTATTTTATAACATGTCGTTTCGACATCCTAGGGATGTTCTTAAAACGTCTAATGCCAGTACAAAAGATGTCCCGAGAATGCCATGTCTTTAGATTATCTTTAGAACATTTGAAGTCTTAGAGATGTTAATTGGACTGACATAGGACGTCCTAGGCGCGTCTTAAAGACTTTCGTGGGATTGTCCTAGTTTTGTGCTCACTGGGAAGAAAAAGATATTTTAGAACGAATGGACTGCAGATAGATAAAGTGAGAAGGATGCACTAAGAAGGAAGATATATGAGATGGTTAAAAAGAATGGTGCACACGAATTGCGCACATGGTCTGTGTTCGACCTGGAAGTCTGGGGGCCCTCTTAATATTTTCTGATTCGTCTAATGGAATTTATACGCATTTTAACAAATGAACATATTGCTAGTTGAATGCGTGTGAATTTATATCAATGCGTGGTCAAGGTCAATTCGAAAAAAATTAATAAAAAGTGCATGCGTCAAAAGCTGAACCAGCGATGTCACGTGTATCAGTCCACATTGTTCCCACTGAGCTACGGGACCATTTACTAATAATTTAAAATAAATCCTATATGCCCCGAATGTTGTTTTCCCTTTTACGGATTGAATTGTATAGATTATACAGTCTGTCAAGTTAAAGCGTGGGTGGCTTTACTCGCAGTCGGTAAGGTGTATCGACATGATTTTGGTGTCAAAATATTAAGAAGAGCTCC
>NW_022877014.1:0-2541 GCF_010883055.1 Belonocnema kinseyi
ATCTCTGAATTTTCACATTCAACACTGAATTAAAACATTTACAATCATTGAAACATTCAATTTAGTTTTCGTTTGCAAATTCTCGAATTTTAATTGCTTCATTTGAAAATTATTTATTTTTAAAAAATTTCAACTTAACATTTTGCAATTTTGACATTTTTGAACCAGTTTCTGATTTGACTTTGAGGTCGCCTTGAAAACTTGAATAATTCTTGATTAACTTTCGTGCTAAATTATCTCTTCCAAATATGAATAGGAAATTTTTTATTTTTCTATCAGCAATTTGAAAATATTATATTCGAAATATACGTTTATTTGCGATTCCAACGAAATGAAACTTGCAATGAAAAGATTAAAATTAGAATAAGATGTCGCAGGTATGCTTATTGCTATTTTCAATTGTTAAAACAAATGTAAACTATTTAAACAATCATTTATTCTCCAGAAATTAAAAAAATGATCTTATTATCTTATTGAAATGAAATATTTTGTCATTGTTTGGAGTAGTAAATTTGTCTAAAAACATTACGTAATTATTTGAAGAATTAATTATTGTTTATTTTCAAAAATTTTTCAATTGAGCCAGAGATGTCCCATTTTATTCAAATTGGTATCAAATGCTACTTTCTGTTGAATAATTATATGATTTTGACACATTTATTTCATTGTTTAATAAATTTTTTTTCTTTAAACAATATTTATTTGCTAAAGCAGTTTTTTTCGGTAACTAAAAGAATTTCAATAAAATAGAACACTTAGCATTATGTTTCTGACTTTATAGCGTATAGAAAGAAAAAATTTACCACTTTTTAATTGTTTAAACAAATATAATTTGTTTAAATAATTACTTTTCCAAAAATACTTTTGACATCGAAATTAATTATATGTGTTCTATTCAATAGTTATCGAAAAATAACTGCTTGAGCAAATGAAAATTGTGTGAACAAATAGAACTTTGTTAAACATTAAACGAAATATATGAAAATTATGTAATTATTATTATTATTATATATGTTTATATACGTATGTATGTATTAGGGTGGTCCAAAAAATCACATTTGAGAAATTTTAACGGGCTTGTTGGCCAAATCGTTCTCGCAGGCAAATAAATGTATGCCTATTTTTTTATTTTCAAAACAAAACATTTTTACAACTCGCTCTGAGGCTTCAAAGTTTCCTGATTTGAAGTAAAGAAATCCTTACACCAGCTACAGGTTTAACCCAGAGTGCAGCTATAGATTTATTAACTTATTATTACTCGACCATTCAGCTCATTGTCAGTCACCGCAGCTTGGGATGATAGCAAATACGGTGTATAATGAGCGGACCGACCGAGGGTCAACTTTTTTTGCAGCCATCCGCCTGAAGTCCCTTTAGCCGGTGTTCAAATTAAATGCGTCATTTTTCAGAAGGTTTTCTTACGCTTTACTCAATTTAAATTATACTTTTAATCATTTTTTTTTTTTAGAAATCTATTCTCAATAGTCTAAAGAATGTCTCTTCAAAGTTTCAAGTTACACAAGTATATTTGAGGGTCACAATGAGCCTCCAAAAATTGCCATTTTATGCCATTTTTGATATGCCTAAAACTTTTGCATAATATTTCTGAGATATAAAATGGCGATAAAAGCAATGTTCATTGATAAGTGAACGAGTATATTAAATTTCAAATAAATAATAGGCATACATTTATTTGCCTGCTAGAACGATTGTATATTGAATTTGAAAATTATCCTTGAATTATTATTATATAATCTCCTAATCTGTTAAGAAAACATAATAATAATAATAATAATAATAATTTGAAATTTAAATAGTATATATTAAAATAATTAGGTATAATTATTCATATTATTATTATCAAAGTATTATTGTTCTAAGAACTGAAGATAATAAATTAAAAAATTTTTTTTATTATAATAACATTTTATAGTTGAAAAAATCATTAAAACCAATGCTTAGTGAAATCATTAATTTTAAACTGAAACGTGAAATTCAACAATTTTGAAGGAATACTTAAAATTGTATACACTGAAACATTTAGCAGGTAAAAATTAAAGAATTTTACATTAATAGTTGTAGGGTAGGGTGGCCCAAAAAATCACATTTGACAAATTTCAACGGGCTTGTTGGCCAAATCGTTCTAGTAAACAAATAAATGTATGCCTATTTTTTTATTTTCTAAAAAAAATATTTTTAGAACACTCTCTGGCCATTTTTATATCTTATGCAGTTTAACATGTAAAATGTTTCCAATTTTTATTTCTTTGATTTTGGACAGGAAATTATAAGCCAATGAATATTGCATTTATCGCTATTTTATATCTCAGAAATATTATGCAAAAGTAATTTTTGGAGGCTCATTGTGACCCTCAGATATACTTGTGTAATTTGACATTTTAAAGAGACCTTCTTTAGACTATTGAGAATAGATTTCTGAAAAAAAAATGATTAAAAGTATAATTTAAATTGAGTAAAGCGTAAGAAAAGCTTATGAAAAATGACGCATTTAAGTTGAACACCGGCTGAAGGGACTGCAGG
>NW_022877015.1:0-1314 GCF_010883055.1 Belonocnema kinseyi
CGGAATATTACCGAATTCCTAGCTCCGGTGACTGGCCTTAGACTACAGCTTACTACGTATCCGTTGTTTATGTAACGAATTGCTTTAACCCAATCTCAATTTGGACAATATACTCCTGCTAATATTTTAGAAATGTCGTGAGCTGCCATTGCAGCTGATCGGGTGTTTGGCGAGTAACGAACAGACGCAATTGAAATGCTGTGTTCTTCCAGACAGAGAAGACAAAAGCAAGGAATTACCCTGAAATGTTGCGAGAAACAACAAAGCAATAAGCTTTGGTGTCATACTTGTATGCAGGCTGCTCTGACAATGTGTTGACGGAATATTACCGAATTCCTAGCTCCGGTGACTGGCCTTAGACTACAGCTTACTACGTATCCGTTGTTTATGTAACGAATTGCTTTAAACCAATCTCAGTTTCGACAATATACTCTTCCTACTAATATTCTACAAATGTAAGCTGCCATTGCAGCTGATCGCGTGTTTGGCCAGTAACGAACAGACGCAATTGAAATGCTGTGTTCTTCCAGGCAGAGAAGTCAAAAGCAAGGAATATTACCCAGAAATGGTGATAGAAACAACAAATCAATAAGCGCTGGTGCCATATATGTATGCAGGATGCTCTGACAATGTGTTTACGGAATATTACCGAATTCCTAGCTCCGGTGCCTGGCTTTAGACACCAGCTTACTACGTATGCGTTGTTTATGTAACGAATAGCTTTAACCCATTCTCAATTTCGACATTATACTCTTCCTACTAACATTATAAAAATGTTAGCTGCCATTGCAGCTGTTCGGGTGTTTGGCGAGTAACGAACAGACGCAATCGAAATGATGTGTTCTTCTCGACAGAGAAGGCAAAAGCGAGGAATTACCTTGAAATGGTGCTAGCTTCATTAAAGCAATAAGCGCTGGTGTCAAATATGTATGCAGGCTGCTCTGACAATGTGTTGACGGAATATTACCGAATTCCTAGCTCCGGTGGCTGGCTTTGTACTCCAGCTTACTACGTGTCCATTGTTTATGTAACTAATTGCTTTAAACCAATCTCAATTTCGACATTATACTCGTCCTACTAACATTATAAAAATGTTAGTTGCCATTGCAGCTGATCGGGTGTTTGGCGAGCAACGAACAGACGCAATCGAAATGATGTGTTCTTCCCGACAGAGAATACAAAAGCGAGGAATTACCTTGAAATGGTGCAAGATTCATTAAAGCAATAAGCGCTGGTGTCATACATGTATGCAGGCTGCTCTGACAATGAGTTGACGGAATATTACCGAATTCCTAGCTCCGGTGACTGGCCTTA
>NW_022877016.1:0-1003 GCF_010883055.1 Belonocnema kinseyi
TAATGCAGCGAGAGCTTTGGCCGATGCGAACCGTAAAACAAAACCAACGGCTGATCATAAGACCAAAAGACGAATACATCAACTTGCCATAAAGATAGGCTGCGCAAGACAGTACGCGTCCCGCATTCAATGTGTGATTGACTACATCGCATCTGGCAGAAATTTTACCACCAAGGTTCGAAAGTTCGCGCGCGAACTCCGGACCCGTTATCACACACTTAACAAGCCAAAGCTGCTGACCATCAGGCAGAATATTGTTGAGAGAATACGGATACTATCTGACGCTAAGAGAAGTCTAGAGCGGAGGGAGAGATGGGTCAGAGAAAATCAACAGTTTCTCTTTGACCCATCTCGACTCTTCCAAGACCCTCCAGTTACTGTCGAACACCCACCCAAACCAGAGGAGGTCGAAGTATTTTGAAGAGAAGTTTACGAAGTTCAGCATAGACTGGACGAAGACTCAGAAAATATAAATAGCTTCAAGGAGTTATGTGTTGCCCTCATAACACCTGACAAAGAATGCCCACCCATCACTACCGAGGAGGTGAAAAAAGTATTAAGAGGGATGAAGAATTATTCCGCACCGGGACCAGATTGTATCAAAACCTTCTGATGGAAGAAGTTTTCTTAAACCCATCAGCATTTGGCCCGTATTTTTACCTCATATTTGAAGTCGGAAGAGCCGATTCCAGAGTGGTTGGTGGAAGGGCGCACAATACTCCTGCCGAAAATAGGCAACTTAGCTGACCCGAAGAACTACAGGCCAATAACTTGTCTGAACACGCTTTATAAGATATTCACAGCTATCCTAAATGATAGCATTGTTCGGGCAATTGAACCTGTGTGGCAAGAAATGTATGAACAACGAGGCTCAAAGAAAAGCGTAGTCTGATGTCGGAAAAACCTGCTCATCGATAGATGTGTCTGCAAAGATGCAGAATTCTACCAGCGTGACCTATCGATGGCCTGGATTGATTATCGGAAAGCTTTCGATTCTACATCC
>NW_022877017.1:0-1043 GCF_010883055.1 Belonocnema kinseyi
CACACAGTGAAGTGTGTGATGTTTACAATGATACAATATGTAATTTTCCGAAACCTTGTAATTTTACACAAATCTTTTTTTACAGTGTAATTAATCGAAAAAGGTAGGCATAGGATACTATTTTGAAAAGAAAGTTGATATTAGGCTCCATTTGTAGAAATTTCAAAAACAGACAATAAATAATTGCTTACGGTCATGTGACGAGTGGGTATCCCAAACAGATTCATCCTTATTAAATCCTGCCGCATTAGTAACAAAAAAATAAATGACTTTTTCGGGCAAACGGTACAACCTTCAAAAAGAAAAAATCAGACAGAAGATTTTCAACTAAAGAAAAGCTATAAATTGGTTACAAATTGGTTTGTGCTAGGATGCGTGGGTTTTTAAAAATAAAAAACAACATTAACAATGTTTAAAATAGAATTTTTGGACACACGACACGAAATATGAAATATGTTAAAATAAAAAAGTGTTTCATCCAAAACAGAGCTAAAAATGTGTCATGATTTCCTGTTGTGGGACCGTCGTCTTTGATTTAGTCGTAACAATTAGAATTATAAATATAAAAATTATATTTTTTTGGTAAACGATACAAGTTATGAACAGACGATTAAGAGATAAAACATATTCACCCAAAAAGTATCCTAAAATTTGCTATGAATAATTTTGAAACTAAATGGATAAATTTTATTTTAATCGCGAAAAACACGCTCAAAAATCAGAAAATTGAGCAGAAATGTATTGAAATAATGCATGTTTCAGCGTACCCAATAATAACATTTGATGCAAAATAAAAAACATATATTAAAATGATCAGATAAATAAAATTGTTGTTTGCAATATCTGAATAAGTGATTCAAGGCCGACTTCAAGAAATATATGTAATGTACATTTGATATAAAACTGTTGAAAATAGCGTATAAAATTGAACATTTTAGGCCCAATCCAGTGTGAAGTACGACTATTTATTAAACAATTTCTCAGCAATTACGATTCATCTTCACTGAGGTTTTCTTCTTCGCTTTGAAAACCGCTGCCGCCAG
>NW_022877018.1:0-1857 GCF_010883055.1 Belonocnema kinseyi
GATTTTAGTATTCTTCAAACACATTTAGAATGATTTTTTTGTGCAAAGAGCTAACAGAGAATTTAACCATTAGGTACCAGGTTGTGCCAAAGTTAAGTGGGAGTTAAGTCAAACATGTCAAAAATTCGTGTGAAGAAACATCCTTTCAGTACTCTTCAAACCCATTAAGGATGATTGTTTTGATGCTAAAAACTAACAATAAGTTTGTCTGGCAGCTCCATTGTGGCGCTAATGTTAACTGCGAAACTGTCAACTATGTAAAAAATTTCAGTGAAAAACGTCATTTTAGTACATTTTACACCCATTGAGTATGAATGTTTTGGTGCTAAAAACTAACAATAAGTTTGTCTGGCAGCTCTATAGTGGCGCTAATGTTAACTGCGAAATTGTCAACTTTGTCAAAAATTTCAGTGAAAAAACGTCATTATAGTACTCTTCAAACCCATTGAGGATTATTATTTTGCTCCTAAATACTAACAATCAGTTTGTCTGGCAGCTCCAGAGTGGTGCCAAAGTTAACTGGGAAATTGTTAAATATGTCAAAAATTCGAGTGAAAAAAATTCATTTTCGTACTCTTCAAACCCATTGAGGATGATTGTTTTGGTGCTAAAAACTAAAAATAAGTTTGTCTGGCAGCTCCTGAGTCGTGCTAAATTTAACTGGGAAACTCTCAAGCTTGTCAAAAATTCGAGCGAAAAAACGTCATTTCCGAACTCTTCAAACCCATTGAGGAGGACTGTTTTGGTGCCAAAAACTAACAATAAGTTTTTCTGGCAGCTCCTCAGAGGTGCAAAAGTTACTGGGAATCTATCAAATATGTCAAAAACTCGAGTGAAAAAACGTCATTTTACTACTCTTCAAACCCATTGAGTATGAATGTTTTGGTGCTAAAAACTAACAATCAGTTTGTCTGGCAGCTCCAGAGTGGTGCCAAAGTTGACAGGGAAACTGTCAAACATGTCAAAAATTCGAGTGACAAAACGTCATTTTAGTACTCTTCAAACCCATTGAGGATGATTGTTTTCATGCTAAAAACTAACAATAAGTTTGTCTGACAGCTCGATAGTGACGCCAAAGTTCACTGGAAAACTGTCAAACATGTGAAAAATTCGAGTGAAAAAACGTTATCGTAGCACTCTTCATACCCTTTCAGGATGAATGTTTTCATGCTAAAAACTAACAATCAGTTCGTATGGAGGTCCTGGGTTATGCTTAAGTTAACTGGGAAACTCTCAAACATGTCAAAAATTCGTGTGAAAAAAAGTCATTTCAGTACTCTTCAAACCCATTGAGGATGTTTGCTTTGGTGCTAAGAACTAACAATAAGTTTGTCTGGCAGCTCCTTAGTGGTGCTACAGTTAACTGTGAAACTAGCAAATATGTCAAAGATTTCACTGAAAAAACGTGATTTTAGTACTCTTCAAACCCATTGAGGATGATTGTTTTCGTGCTAAAAACTAACAACAAGTTTGTCTGGCAGCTCCAGTGCGGCGCTAAAGTTAACTGGAAAATTGTCAAACATGCCAAAAATTCGAGTGAAAAACGTCATTTCAGTACTCTACAAACCCATTAAGTTTGATTGTTTTGGTGCTAAAAACTAACAATAAATTTGACCGGCAGCTGCAGAGTGGTGCCAAATTAAACTGTGAAACTGTCAAACATGTAAAAAATTCGAGTAACAAAACGTCATTTCAGTACTTTTCAAACCCTTTGAGGATGATTTTTTTGGTTTAAAAACTAACAACAAGTTTGTCCGGCAGCTGCAGAGTGGAGTCAAAGTTAACTGGAATACTGCCAAACATTTCAAAAATTCGAGTGACAAAACGCTATTTTAGTACTCTTCAAACCCATTGATG
>NW_022877019.1:0-1271 GCF_010883055.1 Belonocnema kinseyi
TTACACTGCGTTCGACCAAGAGCATGCTCTCCGTAAGCTTCGACAAGCATTCGTTGAGATTCTATCGCCGATTTACCCAAATGGAAACAGAAAATTAATGCTTACCGCAAATCGTTGTTTGAAGGCACGTATTTCGACATTTTCAAGAGCGAAAAAAATCCCGATGTCATATGAAACTTGAAATGTTTGCTATTGGATATTGTTGACAGATGACAATACGCTAATTAGCACAAATGGTAAGTTCCGACAGTGTCTACAAGTGTGCCTACTGGCCGCTAGATGGCAATACCGGTTTCATATGTATACACCTGGTATTAAATAATATTAAATCCATTTTCTCATTTATCTGTCTTTTCATTAACTTATCACCAACAAATAATTACTCTTATTTTTCCAGATTTTTCTTCTGTTTATTTGCAAACAGCATCAATTTTTAAATTATTTTTGCTTTTTCTTCATGCAATGAAATGCAAAAGTCAGACCTACTTTTTGTGGCGCCATCTGTTGGATTAGTTTGACCGACGTTTCCTCAAATACACGGTCGAGGCAGGGGACTGGTTTGAATACAAGGAATGATTTAACAATACATTTAATAATTGTAATGGTATGCAGCTTCAAAAAAAAGATGCAAGGGTGAGTATGTCCAAGAAGTGGTTAACGCCATTTTGTTTTTTCAAAAAAAAAAATATATATGTACTGTATTCTGCTAGGAATGTCCGCAACTGTGCCGCAAAAGATTTTTCTTAAAGTCAAAATTTTAGTCAGAATTAAAATAAAAAATTTTCTGGGCCAGAAACGCCATTTTCTTTTTTTGCAAAAAAATAATGTGCTGAACTGTGCTAGCTTTGTGCTCAATTGTACTGTAATTTTTTTTAAGACAAAATTTGAATCGAAATGAACAAAAAAAACATTTTTTGTGACTCTAAAAACAAGAATGTTTAAAATGCAAATTTAAAAAAATCTGATAAATAACAAAATTGAGAATTGTAGGAGAAAACCATGGTTGAGCAATCCATAAGCTAATTTGCAAGCCTGAAAAATTGGAAAATTGAAAAGGGCGTAATATTCTATCGCTAACGTGTCGACTAAAGTGTTTATAATCTGATTTTGTATGATATGGTAGATCTGCCGCGAAGTAATTTAATCCTTTAATTCTCGATTAAAGTTACCCCTTGAATGACAACGCTGTACACTCGATTATGGCGAGTTTCGAAAATATGAGTGGGAAAATACATTATAACGTCAATCGGATATTGGATTATCACGCCCTA
>NW_022877020.1:0-1236 GCF_010883055.1 Belonocnema kinseyi
ATGCTTTCTTTTTTGTTTACTTCAAGCGTCGTTTTGTCACGTCTCAATCGAAAAGAACAATCTGAAATTTTGTTTTAGAATTATTCAAATATTATCACTATTGTATTCTGAAAGTAGCTCTTATATATCAAGCTGCTGAAATATCATATGGTATTTAAAAAAATGTATCAACAAATATTTTGAGAAATATTAGTCAGTCTTTCAACACAATTTGTATACATTTTTGTGTATATTTTAATAATTATTTATTTAAATTACAAGAATTGTTTTTCAATGTAATTTTGAATCCCGCTTCAAAGGGTAGACAACCAGCGCTCAGCCCTAACGATTCCCATGCATTTGGAGAATTATTCTCCTGTCAGTATTGAACGAAGTGAAGTGAGCTAGTGATTGGAGTGAAAATACCTTCTGCATTAGGAAGTTATAATTTTATTCTAAGTGACTGGTACGCCCTATTGAATGAAAGAAATTTGAAAATTAGGTAAATATTGTTTCAATTGGTTTCCTTATTAACAATTATTTAAGCAAATATCGCAAAGCGAATAGTTGCTTTGACAGGTATTCAGGTGGCTGACAGAGCGGTTCAGAACTCCACAACTCTGCATGAGCCAAAATTCATACAAATATGCATACAAATAAAAAATGTCCATGACGAGAAATTTATATTTTGGAGTGGGAGAAGCAAATCCGCAACAATTTACCCCATCCACCACCCTCTCGGGGCGGAAGGGGTAACTTTTTAATTAAAAATTGAAGCCAACGTTTTTTATTGCAGATTCAGAATCTCCATTAAAAACAAATTAATATTTTATTCGAAAACATGTGTTTGATTTACGCCAGGCAGCGATGCATTTGCAAAAAATCACATTGTTGACTGGTCAAGGCATGTGGTTCCAAACGAAAGTAAAAGGAAGATTCTTATCTCTTTATTTTATTTAAACAAAACAAAAAGAAATGAGAAGACTGTAAATCAATTTCCTCAAAATCTTTAATTTATTTTTGAATGGCGTCAGGTACAGAATTTGGAATGCGGAAGCCGCACCCACATTCCACTCCCGGTGACCTAACTCTCGGTTGCGCGGATTGTAACAAAATTTTTTATATAAGTATAATTATTTTGTAATGGAGAATTTGGATGGGTATTTCTTACGATATTTTAGTGTGACAAGATGAAAAGGACATCCTGTTTTCACATGTATGTATGTATGTATGTATGTATATATGTATGTATGTATA
>NW_022877021.1:0-2662 GCF_010883055.1 Belonocnema kinseyi
GTGTTTCCTATATTTGTAGGGGTGGCTGGGGGGTGGAGGGTAGTCCGTTTAGCGTGCATTAGACTTGCGATACTTATAAGATACTACCATGATTTTTTCAGATTTTTTGGTCCGAAAATAAATTAGGCAAAAAACCGGCCATACCGACCCTCCCCCTTTTACCGCGATTTCGCTGGAAGCGGGTGCAATTTTTCAGATTAGCACCCGCTCCCGGCGAAATCCTGCGGTTGTCCTTATGACAAATTTTTAATTATATATATAGTAAGGACGTGTACTATGTGGTAATCCGGAATATAATTATATAAACTCTAACATGCAATGCAACCCGGCTTGGATTTGTGTAATGAAAAAAAGTACTATATATGCGATTTTAATTCGGTTTCCAAATCTGCGCAAACTGTACATGTGACCAAATTCTGAAAAAAGGTTTTGTTCCCCAGGATTCACCGCGCATTTCAAGTAAATAATTAGTTATGAATTAAAAACAACGTAACATAATATTAGAATGTGTTTACAAAAATTGTCGGCACGTGGTTTCTTTGGGAAATTTTTCTTAAATCTTTGTTTGCGAAATCTTTTTTATTCGTTGAAACCATTGAATTATTTGAAATCTATAATTAGTAAAAAAAATCTTCTAAAATGTTTTGAAACCTGTTCAAATCTTCCAAATGTTTTAAATCTTTGAAACATTTGGAAATCTTTATTAAGGTTTTATAACCTCATTCTAAGAGACCTTTTTATTCTATACGTCGGCAGTGCGCACGTGCCGAAAGTTTACGTCATTTCCGTATTTTTCGAAAAGTTTTGTATCGAAATGTAGGGAAAATATTGTTAATAAAAACAACAACAAAAAATTAATTTGTAAATAACAGAGATTTTAAAGGTAGAACATTTTTTAGTCTATTTAAAAAAAAAAACGGTGAGAAATGTGCAAAGAGTGTGGCGACCAAGGCCATTATTTGCATCTGTTGGCACCCGTCATCTTCTAAAAAATGCTTAAAAATGCGACGAAACTCACGGAAGATGATGTTCCATGTGCAAAATTAGTGCACGAATCAATAGAAGAGCACAGTATTGAGCAGCTGAAACGATGCACTAAATGTAGAAAACCATCATTAAAAGGAAAAAAACGTGATTTAGTGGAAAGGATAGTTGAGGTTTTGTATGGCAGGTATAAATATTTTCTTTTATACAAGATTTGCAGTTCAAAACTTTGTTTGAGTAAATATTTAATATTCGTACAAATATAAAATAACACAATATTATATTTTCTACTTCCCTTTTTCAAGTTATAAATACATAAATATAATACTTTTGCGTTCTCAACTGAAAGTATTAAATAGATTTGATTTTTATCAAAAAATTTAGGAGGTTCGAAACCCCTATAACAATGCGTCATTTAATATGTAAGCAAATGTTAGCAAAGAAAAAAAAAATTAATACCTCACTGTAAAAAATAAAAAAATTTCACAACTAAAAATGGTAAAATCACATAGAAATTTTTTTGTAATATTACCACTTGTATTATAGGGAAAATACCATTTTTGAGGTTAAGAATCCAAATTAATTTGTAACTTTACCACTTTCAGTATTGCAATATAGCATGGCGTTGTAAGAACACATTTTCTGCTCGTGAATCTGTCATATTTAAGGTAGGTAATAAAGGGACCCTCTTTGAAAGTGGAGAATTTCTGAAAGATTGTGAAAGTAGAAAAAGTAGTTGAAATCCCTTTTTCGAACGTAACCTTACATCTTGAAAATGGGAAATTGATATAAATCGCATTTATGCAGGTTTTAATGTCGTAAATTCGAAGTCATTGTTCAATTTCCAGGGTGCGGAAAATAACAGAAAATTTATAAAATTACAATTATTTGTAAAAATGTTGTCAGGAATTGGTAAAAATAATGAAAAATGTTCTTTGTATTTAAAATGAATCAAAATGTATTCAATAATATTTAAAAACTTAACGAATAACCTCTTGAAGAAGAATTACCCCATTTCGAATTCCTTTTACTTCCGATTTCTGCCGCCGGAAAATGAGCTGTATTGTTGCTTGGTGCATTTGTACGTCGTGCGCGACAGCATGGGTGCAGAAAATGGCGGAAAATGCCGTATAAAGTATAAGAAGGCTTTTACTTGACGCTCAGATTCGGATAGGCCTTCCATCCGGGTTTGAAGTTAGGCTTCGAAAAAAAATATTTCTATATAAATTGCATGAATGAATTGACTATTTATGTACAAAGTCATCACTTTTTCGAAGTCCAACTTCAAGTCGGAGAGAAGCCATTTATAAATGTATGGACTTGCACGATGTACAATATTGTTTTTATTTGAGCAGTGGTAATACGGCAGGGAATTTCCTTGCGGAATTATAATCTTTTTTTTAAGACAGAGAATTTTAGTAAAAAATATACATTTATATTATATATTTACATAAATAAATAACATATTTATACGCAGATTTATTTCCTTTGTATGCTCTTTCCTTTGCATATATATTAATTAAATGTAAATTTAAATTTGATAATTTGAAAAATATTACTTTCTGCAACATTTCTGATTTTAACGGGCAATTTACAATCTCTATTGAAGCTATCATTAATAACTTTTTTACTTCGGATACTGGAATTACGAACAAATCAAATCAAATTAATAAATATA
>NW_022877022.1:0-3535 GCF_010883055.1 Belonocnema kinseyi
TTTTTTATTTGTTCAAATCTTTAAGAAATCATTTAAAAATTCTTCAAATTAAAATTTTAAGCTTAGAAATAAAACTCTTTTAAGTAAAAAAAAATTGAATTCAGCCAAAAAAAGACGAATTTTCAACTAAGAATGAATTTACAGTCAGAAAAGAAAAAAAAATTTTAACAAATTGTTAAATTTGTAGCAAAACAGTTGAATTTTTAAAAAAATAATATGAATTTTTAACCCATAGTTGAATTTATCTTTTTTGTTATCAATTTCGTATAAATTTTCTGTTAAAACGGAAGTAATTAAATTTTAAGTTAACAAATATAACTTTCACAAGAAAAAAAAATTCCAAAGACGAATTTTTAACAAAAAAGTTAAAAGTGAGATTAAAAAAAATGATTACTTTATAATAAAATTGTTGAATTTTCATTAAAATAATTAAATTAATATCCTAATAGTTAAACCTAAAAATATATATTAATTTTTTAACAAAGACAAATTTTTAAAAAGACCATTTTTCAACAAAATAGATTATTTTTAACCTTAATGGTCAAATTTTCAACAACAAAATTAATTTTCAACCAAAAAAGATGCCTTTTCTACCATAAAAGGGGAATTTCCGATTCAAAGGGATGAATTTTCTAACATTTAAATTTTCGACAAAAAAATTTTTATTTTTAACCAAATAATTGAATTAAAATAAACATGTATAATTTTCACGAAAACAGGTGCATTTACAAGCAAATAAAAAAATTCAGAACTTCTAAATAGCCTTAAAAAATAATTGATTTATTCCTACAATTTTTAGGAAATCCCGGCAATTTGATAAAATTTCCTTGAATTTTTTATTTATAAATAACAATTCAACATTTATTATTTGTAAACGAATTTTGATTGATATGAAGAGATATTTGGAAGCTTTGAAAAGATTTAAAATAAATTTAAAACTTGAAATGATAGCCTAATTTATTTTGGAAAACTATTTTAAGAGAACATTTTTAAAAGTTTTAAAAGATTTACAAAATTTTTTAAAAATAATTTGGAAGATATTGAACAAACTTTTTAAGATTTGCATCATAATTTTTAATCTTTTCAAAACTCCTCAATTTTTCTGAAAATTACTCAAACTTTTTCTAAAAAAAATAGTGCTCAATTTTTATTTATACATAAACATTTAACATTTCCAAAAAAGAGGTGATAATAAAATACCCCTTTCCAAGTCAGAATTATTATTATGATTCTGTATAAATTCTAGTTCCAACTATTAATTTATAAAAAATTGAAAATTCCCCGTTCAAATTGAAAAAAATGTTTAAAAATCAATTTTCAACAAAATATATGACTGGCTCGGAATTTATTCAAATTTTACAATTTCCGTTTCCAAGTCAAAATTATTGTTATGATTCTGGTTAAATTCCAGTTCCAACTATATAAATTTATAAAAAATTGAAAATTTCCTGTTCAAACTAAAAGTAAATTTTCTTTAAAAATCAAATTTTAAAGAAAATATTTAATTTAAAAAAAAGGTCAAATTTTAGACCACAAAGATGAATTTTCAACCTGAAAATATTTAATTTGAAAATCTTTTGCTCCAACTTAGAATCAGAATTCTTTAGGAAAATTTCCTGCTCCAATTCTGAATTTTGTTCCTTTTCGAAAATTTCCAGTAGCACTAGCTCGGAATTGATTCAAATTTGAAAATTCGCGTTTCCAACTCAGAATTCTTATTATGATTTTGGTTAAATTCCAGTTCCAACTATACAAATTTATAAAAAATTGAAAATTCACTGTTCAAACTAAAAGAAAATTTTCTTTAAATACCAAATATTAAACAAAATATATTATTTTAAAAAAATGGTCAAATATTAGACCACAAGGATGGATTTTCAACCTGGAAATATTAAATTTGAAAATTCCCTGCTCCAACTTAGAATTAGAATTCTGGATAAATGCCAGCTCCAACTATAAATTTACAAAAAAATTGAGAATTCCATGTTTAAATTAAAATTTTTTGTTTAAAGACCTACTTTTAACAAAATACATGATTTTTAACGAAAATTTCGAATTTTGTTCCTTTTCGCAAATGACCGGCAGGAACAGCTCGGAATTTATTAAAATTTGAAAATTCCCGCTTCCAAGGCAAAATTATTATTATTACTCTTGACAAATTCCAGTTCTAACTCTAAATTTATAAAAAAAAATTGAAACTTCCCTGTTCAAACTAAAAGAAAATTTTCTTTAAAAACCAAATTTCAAACAAAATATTAATTTAAAAAAAAAGGTCAAATTTTAGACCACAAAGATGGATTTTCATCCTGAAAATATTCAATTTGAAAATTCCCTGTTCCAACTTGGAATTATAATTTTCTAGACAAATTTCCTGCTCCAATTTTGAATTTTATTCCTTTTCGAAAATTTCCAGTAGCACTAGCTCGGAATTTATTAAAATTGGAAAATTCCCGTTTCCAAGTCAGAATTATCATTATGGTTCCGTTTAAATTTCAGTTCCAACTATATAAATATATAAAAAAATTTAAAATTTTCTTTAAAGACCAAATTTCAAACAAAATATATAATTTAAAAAAAATGGTGAAATTTCAGACCAGAAAGATGGATTTTCAACCCGGAATTTGTCAATTTGGAAATTTCCTACTCCAATTCTGAATTTTGTTCCTTTTTGAAAATTTCCAGTAGGACTGGCTCGGAATTTATTCAAATTTGAAAATTCCCATTTCCAAGTCAAAATTATTATTATTATTCTTTATAAATTCTAGTTCTAACTTTACATTTACAAAAAAAATTGAAAATTCTTTTTTCAAACTAAAAGTAAATTTTCTTTAAAACCCAAATTTTAAACAAAATATATAATTTAAAAAAATGGTCAAATTTTAGACCAGAAAGATGGATTTTCAACCTGGAATTTATCAATTTGAAAATTCCCTGCACCAACTTAGAATTAGAATTCTTTAGAATTCTGGATAAATTCCAGCTCCAACTATAAATTTATAAAAAAAATTGTGAACTCCATGTTTGAATTAAAATTTTTTTCAAGGCCTACTTTTAACAAAATACATGGTTTTTAACAAAAATTTCGAATTTTATTCCTTTTCGAAAATGACCGGTAGGAATAGCTCTGAAATTATTCAAATTTGAAAATTCCCGTTTCCAAGTCAGAATTCTTATTATGATTCTGTTTAAATTCCAGTTCCAACTATTAATTTATAAAAAATTGAAAATTCCCTGTTCAAACTAAAGAAAAATGTTGCTTAAAAACCAAATTTCAAACAAAATATATAATTTAAAAAAAAATGGTCAAATTTTATACCACAAAGATGAATTTTCAACCTGGAAAATTTCAAATTGAAAATTTCCTGCTCCAATTCTGAATTTTGTTGCTCTCCGAAAATTTCTAGTAGCACTAGCTCGGAATTTATTAAAATTGGAAAATTCCCGTTTCCAAGTCAGAATTATCATTATGCTTCTGGTTAAATTCCAGTTCCAACTATAAAAATGTAGAAAAAATTAAAAATTCCCTGTGCAAACT
>NW_022877023.1:0-1176 GCF_010883055.1 Belonocnema kinseyi
TCGTGTATTTTCGTGGATCCCGAAAATCAGAGACTGTATTTCTATTGAAAAATTCTAGAACAATTTACTTGCAGACAAAGTTGTATTTACATGGAAGAGAGGGGTTTATTTTTGACGTTAAGGGTTGAAGCCCAAAAATCATATCAGGTATTTTCGAGGAGCCCAGAAATCAGAGACTGTATTTCTATTGAAAAATTCTAGAACAATTTACTTGCAGACAAAGTTGTATTTACGTGGAAGAGAGGGGTTGATTTTTGACGTTCAGGGTTGAAGCCCAAAAATCATATCGGTTATTTTCGAGGAGCCCAAAAATCAGAGACTGTATTTCCATTGAAAAATTCTAAAAAAATTGATTTGCAGACAAAGTTGTATTTACGTGGAAGAGAAGGGTGAATTTTTGACTTTAAGTTTGAAGCCCAAATGTCATATCGGTTATGTTCGAGGAGCCCAAAAATCAGAGACTGTATTTCTATTGAAAAATTCTAGAACAATTTATTTGTAGACAAAGTTGTATCTACGGGGATGAGAGGGGCTGATTTTTGACGTTAAGGGCTAAAGCACAAAAATCATATAGAGTATTTGCGAGGACCATAAAAATCAGAGACTGTATTTCCATTGAAAAATTCTAAAAAAATTGTTTTGCAGAGAAAGATGTATTTACGTGGAAGAGAGGGGTGGATTTTTGACGTTAAGTGTTGAAGCCCAAAAATCATATCGGATATTTTCGAGAAGCCCAAAAATCAGAGACTGTATTTCTACTAAAAAATCCTTGAACAATTTATTTGCAGACAAGGTTGTATTTTCGTGGAAGAGAGGGGCTGATTTTTGACGTTAAGGGTTTAAGCCCAAAAATCATATCGGGTACTTTCGAGGAGCCCAAAAATCAGAGACTGTATTTCTATTAAAAAAATCTAGAATAATTTATTTGCAGACAAAGTTGTATTTACGTGGAAGAGAGGGGTTGATTTTTGACGTAAGGGTTTGAAGCACAAAAATCATATAGGGCACTTTCGAGGAGCCCAAAAATCAGAGACTGTATTTCCATTGAAACATTCTAAAAAAATTGATTTGCAGACAAAGTTGTATTCACGTGGAAGATCGGGGTGGATTTTTGACGTTAAGGTTTGAAGCCCAAATGTCATATCGGTTATTTTCGTGGAGTTCAAAAATCAGAGA
>NW_022877024.1:0-3703 GCF_010883055.1 Belonocnema kinseyi
GGAGCCCAAAAATCAGAGACTGTATTTCCACTGAAAAATTCTAAAAAAATTGATTTGCAGTTAAAGTTGTATTTACGTGGAAGAGAGGGGTGGATTTTTGACATTAAGGGTTGAAGCCCAAAAATCATATCGGGTATTTTCGAGGAGCCCGAAAATCAGAGACTGTATTTCTATTGAAAAATTCTAGAACAACTTATTTGTAGACAAAGTTGTATTTACGTGGAAGAGAGGGGTTGATTTTTGACGTTTAGGGCTAAAGCACAAAAATCATATAGAGTATTTTCGAGGACCATAAAAATCAGAGACTGTATTTCCATTGAAAAATTAAAAAAAAATTGATTTGCAGACAATGTTGTATTTACGTGGAAGAGAGGGGTTGATTTTTGACGTTAAGGCTTAAAGCCCAAAAGCATTTAAAGTATTCTGGAGGAGCCCAAAAATCAGAGACTGTATTTCCATTGAAAAATTCTAAAAAAATTGATTTGCAGATAAAGTTGTATTTACTTGGAAGGGAGGGGTGGATTTTTGACGTTAAGGGTTGAAGCCCAAAAATCATATCGGGTACTTTCGAGGAGCCCAAAAATCAGAGACTGTATTTCTATTAAAAAAATCTTGAACAATTTATTTGCAGACAAATTTCTAGTTACGTGGAAGAGATGGGTTGATTTTTGACGTTAAGGGTTTAAGCCCAAAAATCATATCTGGTACTTTCGAGGAGCCCAAAAATCAGAGACTTTATTTCTATTTAAAAAATCTAGAACAATTTGTTTGCAGACAAAGTTGTATTTACGTGGAAGAGAGGGGTTGATTTTTGACGTAAGGGTTTGAAGCACAAAAATCATATCGGGCACTTTCGAGGAGCCCAAAAATCAGAGACTGTATTTCCATTGAAAAATTCTAAAAAAATTCATTTGCAGACAATGTTGTATTTACGTGGAAGAGAGGGGTTGATTTTTGACGTTAAGGGTTAAAGCCCAAAAGCATTTAAAGTATTCTCGAGGAGCCCAAAAATCAAAGACTGTATTTCCATTGAAAAATTCTAAAAAAATTGATTTGCAGATAAAGTTGTATTTACTTGGAAGGGAGGGGTGGATTTTTTACGTTAAGGGTTGAAGCCCAAAAATCATACCGGGTATTTTCGATAAGCCCAAAAATCAGAGACTGAATTTCCATTAAAAAAATTTTAAAAAATTGATTTGCAGACAAAGTTGTATTTACGTGGAAGGGAGGGTTTGATTTTTGAAGTTAAGGGCTAAAGCTCAAAAAGCATATACGGTATTTTCGAGGACCCCAAAAATCAGAGACTATATTTCCATTGAAGAATTCTAGAAAATTGATTTGCAGACAAAGTTGTATTTACGTGGAGGAGAGGGGTGGATTTTTGACGTTAAGGGTTGAAGCCCAAAAATCATATCGGGTATTTTCGAGAAGCCCAAAAATCAGAGACTGTATTTCTATTGAAAAATTCTCGAACCCTTTATTTTCAGACAAAGTTGTATTCACGTGGAAGGGAGGGGTTGACTCTTGACGTTAAGGGTTTAGCCCAAAAATCAGAGACTGTATTTCTATTTAGAAAATCTAGAACAATTTATTTGCAGACAAACTTGTATTTACGTGGAAGAGAGGGGTTTATTTTTGACGTTAAGGTTGAAGCACAAAAATCATATCGGGTATTTTCGAGGAGCCCAAGAATCAGAGACTGTATTTCTATTTAAAAATTCCCGAACAATTTATTTGCAGACAAAGTTGTATTTACGTGAAAGAGATGGGTTGATTTTTAACGTTAAAGTTTGAAGCCCAAAAATCATATCAGGTATTTTCGAGGAGCCCAAAAATCAGAGACTGTATTTCCATTGAAATATTCTAAAAAAATGGATTTGCAGTTAAAATTGTATTTACGTGGTGGAGAGGGGTGGATTTTTGACGTTAAGCGTTGAAGCCCAAAAACCATATCGGGTATTTTCGAGGAGCCCGAAAATCAGAGACTGTATTACTATTGAAAAATTCTAGAAGAATTTATTTGTAGACAAAGTTGTATTTACGTGGAAGAGAGGGGTCGATTTTTGACGTTAAGGGCTAAAGCACAATAATCATATAGGGTATTTGCGAGGACCATAAAAATCAGAGACTGTATTTCTATTGAAAAATCCTTGAACAATTTATTTGCAGACAAAGTTGTATTTACGTGGAAGAGAGGGGTTGATTTTTGACGTTAAGGGTTTAAGCCCAAAAATCATATTGGGTATTTTCGTGGAGCACAAAAATCAGAGACTGTATTTCTATTAAAAAAATCTAGAACAATTTATTTGCAGTCAAACTTCTAGTTACGTGGAAGAGTTGGGTTGATTTTTGACGTTAAGGGTTGAAGTTCAAAAAGCATATACGGTATTTTCGAGGACCCCAAAAATCAGAGACTATATTTCCATTGAAAAATTCTAGAAAATTGATTTGCAGACAAAGTTGTATTTACGTGGAGGAGAGGGGTGGATTTTTGACGTTAAGGTTTGGAGCCCAAAAATCATATCGTGTATTTTCGAGAAGCCCAAAAACAGAGACTGTATTTCTATTGAAAAATTCTAGAACAATTTATTTGCAGACAAATTTCTACTCACGTGGAAGGGAGGTGTTGATTCTTGACGTTAAGGGTTTCAGCCCAAAAATCATATCGGGTATTTTCGAGGAGCCCAAAAATCAGAGACTGTATTTCTATTTAGAAAATCTAGAACAATTTATTTGCAGACAAATTTGTATTTACGTGGAAGAGAGGGGTTTATTTTTGACGTTAAGGTTGAAGCCCAAAAATCATATCGGGTATTTTCCAGGAGCCCAAGAATCAGAGACTGTATTTCTATTAAAAAATTCCCGAACAATTTATTTGCAGACAATGTTGTATTTACGTGAAAGAGATGGGTTGATTTTTAACGTTAAGGTTTGAAGCCCAACAATCATATCAGGTATTTTCGAGGAGCCCAAAAATCAGAGACTGTATTTCCATTGAAATATTCTAAAAAAATGGATTTGCAGTTAAAATTGTATTTACGTGGTGGACAGGGGTGGATTTTTGACGTTAAGCGTTGAACCCCAAAAACCATATCGGGTATTTTCGAGGAGCCCGAAAATCAGAGACTGTATTTCTATCGAAAAATTCTAGAAGAATTTATTTGTAGACAAAGTTGTATTTACGTGGAAGAGAGGGGTTGATTTTTGACGTTAAGGGCCAAAGCACAATAATCATATAGGGTATTTACGAGGACCATAAAAATCAGAGACTGTATTTCTATTGAAAAATCCTTGAACAATTTATTTGCAGACAAAGTTGTATTTACGTGGAAGAGAGGGGTTGATTTTTGACGTTAAGGGTTTAAGCCCAAAAATCATATCGAGTATTTTCGAGAAGCCCAAAATTGAGAGACTGTATTTCTACTGAAAAATTCTAGAAAAATTGATTTGCAGACAAAGTTGTATTTACGTGGAAGATAGGGGTTGATTTTTGACGTTAAGGGCTAAAGCCCAAAAATCATCTAGGCTACTTTCGAAGACCCCAAAAATCAGAGACTATATTTCCATTGAAAGATTCTAAAAAAATTGATTTGCAGACAAGGTTGTATTCACATGGAAGAGAGGGGTGGATTTTTGGCGTTAAGGGTTGAAGCCCAAAAATCATATCGGGTATTTTCGAGAAGCCCAAAAATCAGAGACTGTA
>NW_022877025.1:0-2477 GCF_010883055.1 Belonocnema kinseyi
TCGGTGGACAGAGATTTCCAGACAACGAAGACGTCATTGCCTCTGTAAGTGCTTATTTTGAGGAACTTCTGAAAACGCACTTTTCTGAAGGATTAAAAAAACCTGAAAATCGATTGACCAAGTGTATAGAGCTCCAAGGAGATTATGTTTAAAAATTTTAAAAAATTTACCCAAAAAAAATTGTTTTTATACTTCATTCTAAGGACTTATTGAACTACCCTCGTATTTAAATTTGCAATTAAATAATTATACTTACAACCAAAAAGATAAATTTTTAACCAAATATTTGCATTTTCAGCCAAGAAATTACATTAATTTTCAACAAAATACTTGAATTTTTAAACTAAAAAGATTAATTTCTACACTAAAATACTAAAATGTTGAATTTAAAGAGAGGTGGACGAATTTTTTGCACAAAATAGTTTAATTTTCAGTCCGAAAATATAAAGTTTCAAGATAAATGTTAATTTTTAACCAAATAGTGACATTTTAAGTTGCAAAAAATGAATTTTTAATCCAAAAGAGAGAAGTTTCAACAAAGATAATAAATTTTTAACCAAAAATATGAAATTTCTACTAAATTTATGAATCGTCTACAAAAAATTAATTCGTAAGAAATTGCATAAATTTCTAACTAAATAGTTGAATTTTTTAGACTAAGAAACTTAATTTTAAATTAAGAAGAACGAATCATTTACAAAATAGTTAAATTTTTTACTGAACTCTTGAATTCTGCAGACAAATAAGATGAATTTTCTATTAAAAATAGTCGAATTTACAAACCGACAATATGAAGTTTCAACAAAAAAGTTCATTTTCCATTAAATAGTTAAATTTTTATAAATTAGTTCTTAAACCCCACAAAAAAAAAGAAATTTTGAACAAAATATATATATATTCAACCAAAAAGTTAAATTTTCTAACAAAAAATATGATTTTTCAAGAAGTTACTTTCAACCAAATATTTGAATTTTTAAATTAAAAAGATTATTTTTTACACGAAAATGGAAGAATTAAATTGTGATTTGAAAAAGTTAATTTTTAATCAAGAAAAACGAATCTGTTACAAAGCTTTTGAATTTTTTTACTAAACTGTTGAATTTTCAAGACAAACAGATGAGTTTTCTATGAAAAATATTTGAATTTTTAATCTGATAATATCGAGTTTTAACAAAAAAGTTCATTTTAATTATGAAAACTTAGTTCCTAAACCCTCCAAAAAAGAAATTAAAACCCAATTTTTTAACCAAGCAGTTGACTTTGCAACTAAGAAGATTAATTTTATAACAAAAAGATGAATTCTCAACAAAATATATGTGTTTTTAACCAAGAAAATATGATTTTTCAAGAAGATACATTAATTTTCAACCAAATACTTGAATTCTTAAACTTGAAGATTAATTTTTATACAAAGATAGAAGAGTTAGATTTCCATTTTAAAAAATAATTTTGAATAAAAAACGAATCTACTACAAAACAGCTGAATTTTGTACTAAACTGTTGAATTTTGAAGACAAATAGAGGAATTTTCGGTACAAAATAGTTCAATTTTCAACCCGAAAATATAAAGCTTCAAATTACATACATTTTTAACCAAAGAGTTGATTTTTATACTAAAAATATGATTTTTTACACAAAAATGGAAGCGTTAAATTTTCGTTTTAACCAATAATTTTTAATTTAATTAAAAAAACGAGTCTTCTACAAAACAGCTGAATTTTGTACGAAATGTTGAATTTTAATGACAAATAGATGAATTTTCTATAAAAAATAGTTAAATTTTCAACCTAAAAATATAAAGTTTCAACATACATGTTAATTTGTAATTAAATAGTTGCATTTTCAGTTTAAAAAATTAGTTTTTAACCCAAAAGAGGGAAGTTTAAAAAAAGAAGCTCAGTTTTCAACCAAAGATATGAAGTTTCTACTAAAATTCTAAATCTTCTACCAAAAAAATTGATTTCTAAGAAATTACATAAATTTGTAATCAAATAGTTGAATTTTGTTGAATTTTCAACCTGACAATATGAAGTTCAAAGAAAGCTTGAATTTTAACTTAAAAAATAAATTTAAAAAAAAAAGAAATTTACAACAAAATATATACATTTTTAACCAAACAGTTGCCTTTTCATCTAAGACAATAAATTTTTTATAAAAAAAAAACGAATTTCCAACAAACTACGTACATTATTAACGAAATAGTTTCTTTTCTAAATTTAAAAAATCAGACTTTAACAAAAATGTAATTTAACAAAGAAATTAATTTCTAATTTAAAAAAAAACAACAAACTAATCTTCAATAAAATAATTGAATTTTATATAAAAAAGTTCAATTTTCAAACAAACTGATGAATCTTCAAAAAAAGAATGTTTTCTAAGAATGTAGTTAAGCTTTCAACCTAAGAGTTCAATTTTCAAACTAAAAATATCAAGTTTCAACATACATGTTAATTTTTAATCAAATAGTGACATTTTAG
>NW_022877026.1:0-1357 GCF_010883055.1 Belonocnema kinseyi
CAAAATCCAAACTGATCATAGAGCGCTAGTTTGGTTACATAATTGTAAGGACCCTAGCTCAAAATTATTGAGATGGAGAATTAAATTAGAAGAGTATAAATATGAAATCCAGTATGTAAAGGGTAAAGAAAATAAATCAGCCGACTGTTTATCAAGACTATTTCCAATTAATGAAAAAGACCTTTTAGAACAAGCCTTAGAAAAAATCGATATTGAAGAAATTGAAAATGAACTTCCCGACATTATATTATTCGATACACCTGTTAGCCGAGACTTGAACACTCCAGAACTTGTAACAATTAATAAACCTATTAAAACTAGCGAAGTAAAATTAGAAGGAGAAAATAAAATTAAAATACCTCATAGAAGAATAAGGGAGCCTTCGCCTGAAACCTCAAGTCTATCACTAGAAGTGCCAGAAACAACGCTAGAAGAATATGAAATGGAACCTATAGAAGATAGATATCAAGATTTCATAGAATGGAGATCAAATCCAGTATCGGGCACAGTAAAAACTAAACCAAATGCCGTAGGAAAACTGTGGACTTATATAAAAAAAGAATAAATGCCACCTTTCAATGAAGAAGAATGGTTAAGAAAATTAGGATGGATAATTGACGAAATCAAATCCAGAAAACTTACCTTAATTAGATTGGCTTTTGGAGATCCTCTATTCACACCAATCGAAAAAGAAATAATTCAAGAAATGATCGAATACCTTTCGAACATCTATCGCGAATCTAGCTTCCACTTGTGCTTCTCAAATACTAGAGAACTCACAAAGGAAGAAAAAAGGAAAATAATAATTGAAGCCCATTCTACGCATTTAGGAGAAAAGAATTCGATAGATAGAGCCAAGAAATTAGGATATTGGGTAGGAATGGATAATGATGTAATAAAATATGTCAAATCATGTCCCATTTGTCAATTACAGAAAACTACTATAATTACAAACCAAGCTAGTAGCATAATACCAGATATTCCTACCAAACCTAATGAAAAAATTGAACTTGATATCTTTGGACCCCTTCCAGAAACTATTCAAGGAAACAAATATATATTAAGCTTACAAGATCGATTAACACGGTATACAGTATTAATACCCCTGAAAAATGAAACTACAGAGTCAATTATTAACAACCTAATTGACCACTACATCTATATAAACGCTAAAAAATCTTATCAAAACCTCTATTGCGGAAAACAATAAAGAATGGGATAATTTAAAATATATCAATTTCGTAATTAATACTACGAAAAACAACACCCTTGGAATATCACCATTTGAGGCCACTTTTGGAAGAGAACCCAATATCCCTTCAACAATTAACCCTTCCCCAAATCTGACTTATTATGA
>NW_022877027.1:0-1074 GCF_010883055.1 Belonocnema kinseyi
TCGGAGCTTCACTTTCATCTCCGCTTCCGTCAGCCCCCTTACTATTATCACTCTTTCCTACTAAATTCTGCTTTTCCGCTAGCCATGAATCCAATTCAAATTCTCCCGCCTTCTATGCTTCCCTGCCTCTATCTACCGTCGCGGTCTGGTACCTGTCTCGTCTTTCTTTATCGCCATCCTGTCATAAATCTCCAAATAACCTAACCTCAACTTCCAACTAAATCTGTCTAAATGCTCCAAAATATGTACCTCCCCTTTTAATCTCACAATTTCTCAATTAATCTCTCACATCCATACCCTTCTACCCACTACCATAATCCACTCATCTCAAATTTCACCACAATATCAGAAAAACTCAGCATCAACAATTTTCACTACTTTACATTTTCACGCCGAAAACGGAAGTCCTTTAAGAAGTTTAATTGCCAAACAATTTTTAATTACAAAAAGAGCGAGTGACAAACTCAAGTATAAATAATGCCCCTTTAACTCGAAACCCTCGCGCGATGAGGTATTTTCTGTTATGTTTAACATCTCGTAAAAATCATTTAAATTATTTGAAAAAGAAACCCAAGAAAAAAAATTAATATTAAATTTAGACCAAAGGACCAATAAAAAGATGAATTAAGAAACTATGTGTGAAAAAAGTGGTAAGGACACTGCCTTTAGCAAGAAATGTCAACCCAAAAGCGCGTTGGCAGTGCCTTCTCTCAGGGAACAGACTATAAGTACAATTTGAAAATGTCAAAGACTGGTGGAAAATGTTTTGCATGATTATATCCATTTTTGAACGCACGGTTCGAAATTAATGACTGGTTGTTCTCTGGTGTGACTAGATGCTCAGCTAACTCGAATGTGGAAGCTATCACGCTTTTCCTCTATTTTATTAATTGATGTAATGGCTATAATCTATCCCGCCTCGTACGGAAGGAACCTTTCATTTAAAGAGTTCCTACCGCACGGAGCGGCGGTAATTTGAATTGGATTCATGGCTAGCGGAAAAGCAGAATTTAGTAGGAAAGAGTGATAATAGTAAGGGGGCTGACGGAAGCGGAGATGAAAGTGAAGCTCCGA
>NW_022877028.1:0-1169 GCF_010883055.1 Belonocnema kinseyi
TGTAAGTTAAGCTGAAGCTGAATGAAACGGTAGCGCAAACACAGCGGGACAACACAATGAGTTTAATTGCGTTACGTGAAGTTAAGTTAGGTTAGGTTAGGTTTTTTTAGGTTAGGATAGGTTTGACCTCTTTGCAGGTTAAACCCAAGCTGACTCAAACTGTACCGCAAACACAACGGGACAACACAATCAGTTTAACTGTGTTTCGTGAGGTTAGATTAGGATAGGCTAGGTTAGATTTATTTCTAGGTTAGGCTCGAGTTGACCCATTCGATGTAGCACACATTTTCTACTGGGAAAATATACTTCCAGAGCTTTGCGTGTAGTTCAATAAATTTCTGTTAATTCAGGTTAGGTGAGGTCAGGTTCTGTTTGGCAAAGTTATGTTACATAAGTTGATATCAGGCAAGGGTTGATCCTTCACAGTTGTCGACATGTTTTTGAAGTGAAAATTTCATCACTGGCATTATTTTGAAATTTATTTGCCTCAGTGCATGATTCTTCGTCATTTTTTGAGGTTATGGCTCAATCATGACGTGATGGGTGATTTTTGATATAAAACTTGACTTTTTTTAAGGCACCGTATTTCGCAAATCACTGATTACATGTTTATCAATTTTTTTAGATTCAGCGTCAAGGTTAGACCTCTTAAATAAAACTGAGAAACAAAAAATTTTAAATCTTGTGTGTCATGGTATAATTATTAATTAAGAATTATAAAATATTTCTAAAATTTATCGTTTTAACGAATCAAAACTTGTATTATTTATCGATGAACGTTATCATTTGCAATGTTCTATATTGAATAATAAATCAACAAGTTTATAAAATTTCAAAATTATATTATTATAAGCAATTTTATTTTAGAAACATTGACAATTTAAAGATTAAAATTCTTTATCAAACACTTTTCGAATAATAATTTAAATTATTTTAATTTTTAGTCGTTACAAATGAATAATTATTCCATTGATATTTATACATCAAAATTTATTGTAAAATCTTTGAAGACATTTTTTAAAACTATATACGAGGGTGGATTGATAAGTTTCCGGCCTGACCAAGAAATGGCGCCACTAGGCCCACCTTGAGGTGGCGTTCTATAGTACCATCCTTAGATAGCTTGTAGCTATAGTTTCAGCCCGATCGCCATGTTAGTTTAGGTTTCA
>NW_022877029.1:0-2423 GCF_010883055.1 Belonocnema kinseyi
AAATACTTAAATTTTCGACTTAAATGATGAATCCAGTACCAA
The DNA here is from genome assembly GCF_010883055.1 of Belonocnema kinseyi. Lineage (NCBI taxonomy): Eukaryota > Metazoa > Arthropoda > Insecta > Hymenoptera > Cynipidae > Belonocnema > Belonocnema kinseyi. Next base: position 43 of record NW_022877029.1, read on the forward strand.
AAAAGGCATTTTTAACAAAGAAAATTCCTGAAAAATAGATTAATTTCCAATCTAAAAGGACGATTTTTAAAAAAATTGTTGAATTTTCAACCACAATATATTTTTCAGTCAAAAAGGGAAAAAAAATCCATTATATTTTTGAATTTCTAAAAAACATAATCTTTTACGCCCCAAGAAATAGAATTTTAAACCAGAATATTTGAATTTTTTAACACAAAACTATAATTTAAACCACTTATTTCAATTTTTAGCCAAAAATACTTAAATTTTCGACTTAAATGATGAATCCAGTACCAAAAAAGGGATTTTTAACAAAGAAAATTCCTGAAAAATAAATTAATTTCCAATCTAAAAGGACGATTTTTAAAAAAATTTTTGAATTTTCAACCACAATATATTTTTCAGTCAAAAAGGGAAAAAAAATCCATTATATTTTTGAATTTCTAAAAAACATAATCTTTTACACCCAAAAAAAATATAATTTTAAACCAGAAAATTTGAATTTTTCAATACAAAATTATAATTTAAACCAATTATTTCAATTTTTAGCCAAAAAAGACTTAAATTTTCGACTTAAATGATGAATCCAGTACCAAAAAAAAGATTTGTAACAAAGAAAATGACTACAAAAAATGTTGAGAGGTTTCTTTTCACTAATTAAAGAATTAGAGGTTTTTTTCATTTAAATTATTCTAGTGCAGTGAATTTTTTTAAGATTATTTAAGTTTATTAATATATTAAAAAAAATATAGAAGCCATCATAACTTTTTTTATTTCCCAATATCATTATTATTCTTAACTGGTAAATAGATACATTTTTGTTTGAAAACTTTAAACCAGGAAAAATAAAATTTTCAGCAACAAAAAATATAATCTCAATTAAATATTTTTAATTTCACACAAAAAAACATATATTTTCAACAAAATAGTTAAATTTTCCAGCAAGAAGATGAATTTTCAAATTAAGTGATGAATCCAAAAACAAAAAATGGATTTTTTACCAAGTAAGTTTCGACCAAATGAAATTAATTTCCAAACGTCCATCGCATTATTCAATTTTCAACAAAAAATGGAATATTTACACTTTGAATTAAAATTAATTAAAACAAAAACACGAATATTTAATCACAAAATTCATGAATTTAAACCAAACAGTTAAATTGCCAACTAAACAAGAGAAATCTTCTACCAAAAAATGGAATATTTAAATTATTAGTAAAAAAAAATTAATTTTCATTCGAAAAATACAGATTTTTTCACTAAATTGCTCAATTTTTAACAAAATATATGAATTTTGAACTAAAGTGGCGAATCCACCAACAAATCAAATTAATTTTTAACTAAAGTTTATTTTCACCTGAAAATTTCTATAAAAAGAAATTAATTTCCAAACTAAATGTAAAAAATTTAAATGAAATAGTTCAAGTTTCAACCAAAAAATTAATTTTCAACTAAAATGATGAACCCAACAACAAAAATTAATTTTTAACTAAATAGTTGAATTTTCGACCAAAAAATGTTTTTCAATCAAGACAGGAATAAAAAATCCAAAATATAGTTGAATTTTCAAATAAAAACTAGTTTTTAACCAAAAAATAATTTTAGTCAAAGAAGAAAAAAATCCACTATATTGTTGAACTTTCAAACCAAAAAATAATTTTTGTACAAAAAAAAAGTCTAATTTTTAACCAGAAAAATGAAAAATTTTTAACAAAAAAATATAATTTCAACCAAATATTTGAATTTTTAGCTAAAAAATACAAAAGAAATTAATTCCTCATGGATTTTTATCAAAGTAATTGATTCACAAAAAAAATCCATCAACAGAAATTAATTTCCAAACACAAAAATATAATTTAACCAAACGCTCGAATTTTCAGATAAAAAAACATGAATTTTTAACAAAATAGTTCAAGTTTTAACAAAAAAAATAAATTTTCAACTTAAATGGTGAATACAAAACCAAAAAATTGGATTTTAAAACAAAAAACTAATTTTTTACAAAAAAGTAGCCTTTTAATCCATAAAATTGGAAATTTTAATTAAAAAAATATAATTTCAATCAATAATTTGAATTTTTAGGCAAAAAGGAGATGAACTTTTAACAAAATAGTTCAAGTTTTAACTAAAAAAATAAATTTTCAACTTAAATGGTGAATACAAAACCAAAAAATTGGATTTTAAAAAAAAAACTAATTTTTTACAAAAAAGTAGCCTTTTAATCCATAAAATTTGAAATTTTAATTTAAAAAATATAATTTCAATCAATAATTTGAATATTTTAGGCAAAAAGGACATGAACTTTTAACAAAATAGTTCAAGTTTTAACTAAAAAAATAAATTTTCAACTTAAATGGTGAATACAAAACCAAAAAATTGGA
>NW_022877030.1:0-1274 GCF_010883055.1 Belonocnema kinseyi
GAAAAATAGATTTTTAATTAAATTGGTAGATATTTAACCAAAAAAATCAAGTTACAACAAAATAAATTAATTATCAATCCAAAATAATAAGTATCAACATAACGTTTAATTTCCTACTGAAAAAATAAATTGTTAAATTTTCAGTTAAATAATTTATGGTTTGAGAAAGAAATGAATTTTCGATAATATAGTAAAATTTTCAGTTGAAAAAAATCAATTTTTAATGAAAAAAATACAAAGAATTTTCAACAAAGTAGTTGAATTTTCAACGAATGAATTGAAGTTTCATTTAGAAAGCTAACTTTTTCACTTAGAATATTAATTTTCTACGGAAAATACCAATTTTCAATTTAAAAAAATTTCCCTCAAAAATCAAATATTTCAATTTACAACGACAGAAATAAAGTTTCAAGCAAAAAGGAGAGATTTTAACCTAGAATATTAATTTTCTACCAAAAAAGACAAGTTTTCAACTAAAAAAAAAACACTTTTTTACTCAAATAGTGGATTTTTTATATAAAAATAAATTTTCTACGCAATGCCTTCATTTTTATCTGAGCACAAATTTCCGTAAAAAAAAGGAATATTTAAGCAAATAGTTGAATTTTTTAACAAAAAATATAACATTTTCACCCAGAATGGAAGTTATATTTAAGATGAAAAATTCATTTTCAGCCAAGAAGAAAATCGAATTTTCAGCCAAAATATATTTTTAATTCAAAAGATTAAGTATCAATTAAAAATTATAATTGTCTACTGAAAAGCCTAAATTATTACCAAAACAAGTAATTGTTAAATTTTCAGTTAAAACAATTAATGTTGAAGGAAGAAATTCTTTTTTTATGATATTAAAACTGTAGTTTTGAATATGATTTAATTTCGAGAGAAGCCCGCCAAATAGAAAAGTATATCAATCAACAGTAAATAATCAAAAGTGCAAATATTGCATTATTTTTCGAGTGTTTTGGTAGAAAAAAAAACCACTTTTTTACCGAAATCTACGGAAAGATAAATTGATAAATAATCACTTTTATTTTATTAATATTAAAACTGTAGTTTCGAATATAATTTAATTTCGAGAGATGCCCGCCAAATAGAAAAGTATATCAATCAACAGTAAATAATCAAAAATGCAAATATTGCATTATTTTTCGAGTGTTTTGGTAGAAAAAAAAATACTTTTTTACCGAAATCTACGGAAAGATAAATTGATTAATAATCACTTTTCTTTTATTGATATTAAAACTGTAGTTTCGAATATAATTTAATTTCGA
>NW_022877031.1:0-1070 GCF_010883055.1 Belonocnema kinseyi
ACCTTCTGAGGAGGAACCGCGGCTTTTCTCCAGTCCTCTTCCTTCGAGTTCCAATCCAGGCCTTCGCTCGTCTTCTTCACGGCCTTTCCTATCCTCTTCCGCCTCTTAGCCTTTTTCTTGACAACACAGTCGAAGGTGTGTTGATGGATAGGAAGTAGCGGCCTGCTTCTTTTCCTCTGGTCCTTTTGTCCTTCGATCGTCCTTCGCGACCACAATGTGCTGGCGGGTGGGAAACTCACGGAATTTTCACTTAATTTCCAGTCACTGTTCACTCAAGTTTTTGTCACTTTTGGCACAATTTTCCAGTCACTTTTCACTTAGTTTGTAGTCACTTCACTCCCGAAGGATTTGCGGAATCCCACACCTAGCACCAAAAAAATATCCTGTAACACGCGGAGCCGAATTTGGCGCGGAATTATCCCGAATTTAAAAGTTCAAAAATTTCACGTTGATTTATTAAAATAGACCCTGTTCGGCTCCGTTGGCTCGTTGCCGCAATTAAGGGTTTAGAAACCCAAACCCTTCGATGAAACTCTTTTCTTCTTGAAAACGGATAATTAGGCAACAAAATGAACCGACAACTATAGATTTTGTGATATTAGATTAACCAAATGAATTTATTCAGAATTGTGAATTGTACAAATTTGCCAGAGAACCGGACGCGTCCGAGGGCAAGATTGCTTCTCGTCTCTGACTTCGGCGATGGGAGTTTCGGTACCGTCGTAGCGGTCCTTAGCTCCCCCCTCTTTCGTGCTTTCTCTCTCTTCTAAATTACATTTTCTCTCTATCCCACTCTAAATATCCCTACTCTTATTATGACTAATAATTGGTCGCCGATTTCGATACGCCTTCTCATGTGAAGAACGCACGTGCCCTAGCTCTTCGCCGGCTACGATAAAGCCAAGTCCGCTCATAATGTTTACATTATAGTTCGGAGAACGGACTGCCCGGAGGTCTTAATCATTTCTACGAAAACCAAAATGATTCTCCCCTCGGTTCAGTGTAACGATTTTCTGTCGCCAATTTGATAATAAATATAAGAATTGTATATTCTGCTGTCAGGTCTGCTA
>NW_022877032.1:0-1280 GCF_010883055.1 Belonocnema kinseyi
TCAGGATCCGATCAGAAACATTATCCTTGTAGGGCCAACCGAGGAAATTTCTTCAAGGGTATATGATACAACAAACTAATGATCGTTTACTATCAGAAAAATGTAATGCTATACTGTTTCTTGTTGCAGAGATGAGTTTGCAGTTCGACTGTTTACCTAATGGTGAGCCTATCCCAGGTACTCCTCGTAGCGGAACTTCTTCTGCTTCCAATAAACATCAATCTCCAGAAAGCTCTCTTTCTCCAGGAGAGTCTCCTTTTCGTGCCAGAACAAGGTCTCCCCATGCCAGGTCTCTGTCTGTCAGACAACGTTCTCCACGAATACTTGGATTTAAACCCGAACAACTTCGATCTATTCGGCTTATTCCCAACACTAATCCTCAACAGCGATTCGAAATCCGAAAATACACTTTTCCTGCTGATAAACCAATCCAAATAAAAGACAGAAATAACAATCTTGTCGCTATGCCAACCGACGAACGAAATGTTTTAACCACATCTGCTGGTGACATTGTAGCAATCTTGGAAGGGCACACACGTCTTCGTGGAATGTATACAGTCAGGGACTTCTTTGAAAAACGGGCCAAAATAAATATGGACAGCGGCGCTGTTAAAGACTTGACCAAAGAAGAAATAAGGGAATCTCCCTTAGGCAACCGTAACCCAATCTTCAAGAATTTTAGAATAGTAAATATAAACGAAAATCTTCCAAATAATTAATTTAATTTAAAATAATTTTAAACTAAAATATTTTTTTGTAAGCGATCCAAAAATCTTGAAAATGTTATAACTTACTGTTGATTACCTTGAAGAGTCAATGTGTAAATAAAGGAGAAACCTCTAAAGTAAATAGTAAATAAAGTAAATCTATAGTAAAAGGAGAAGAGGCAGTAGGCCGATTGCCAAGGCCGACAGACATCATTCAGAATAATTAGTAGGAAATATTTAACTGGCGTCTTAGTGCCCGGTTTTTTAAGCATTTAGAAGAATACTCAATAAATCTTCTAAAGGCTTGTGGCACTTTAGTCAATTTGAAGAAACTACATATAGAATAATCAAACACACCCTATATAGCTATATAAAATTTGGTTATTATCTTGATGTGTACCTAATTAATAAAAATAAACTTCTGGAAAATAATAAAAAATAATGATTTTATGTTAAAACAGGCTTTTAAAAGTTTTGTGTCAAAACGCCTTTCCTCAGAAATTTCACCTTTTCTGGTTGAAAATGTAACTGCCTAAATAAAAATTAATCCCTTCCGGTTGCAAATTAAAATTT
>NW_022877033.1:0-1023 GCF_010883055.1 Belonocnema kinseyi
ATCATTAATTTTCTTGGTCGAAAATTCATCTGATTGGTTGACAATTCAACAACTTTGTTGAAAATAAATTTTTTCCGTTAAAAATTATTTATCTTTATCTGACAATGTAACTATTATAGGATTGATTAAAAATTAATCGTATATATTTGTTAAGTTTGAAAATCGTTTTTTTTTTATAGAACATTAATCTTCTTGTTCAAAAATTCACCTTTTCCCTTGCAAATTTAACAATTTTGTTGAAAATTCGTTTTTTTTTCCTTGTTCAATTCAATTTTTTATCACAGCTTTTATCTGGAAATTCAACTATTCCATTTTTGGTTAAACTTTATCCTGTGTATTGTATTAGTTAAAACACCAATTATTTTTTAGAAAATTAATTTATTTGTTTTCAATTATGACTTGAAATATTATTTCAGTCTAAAAAAAATTTATTTTCAACCCATTCAATTTGAAATTTTTTAATTAAAAAAAGAAAATTTCGTTAATTATCAACAATATTTGACCGTTCATTTAAAACAATCCATTACAAACAACTGTTAAAAACTATACAAATTTGAACAGAATGGTTCGAAATAGAAAGCTTTGAATTTTTAAATTTGTAATGAGCTATATTTTAAGTTCAAACGCTACAATTTTAATTTTAAAAAAGATTCAGAATTAATTTAAAACTTAAAATTATTTCAAATAATTTGAAACACGATTTAGACTTTTGTAGATTTAAAAGAAAAATAAGCTTTTTGAGAATTGTACAGTATTTAAAAACAATAATAAAAATTGTTGTGATTGCTAAGAACATTGAAAATGATTTTTTATATTGACAAATAAATTTTAAGTGAGTATTTGAAAACATTTAAAAAATTTAAAAAAAAAAGAATCAGGAAGATTTTAAGGAAATTTTTTTATTTTGCAGTTATTTAAATCTTAGGAAAAAAACCTAATTAACAAAATATATCAATTTTCAACCCAAAAGTTTACTTTTTAACAAATTAAATTAATTTACTATCAAATAATTGGTGTTTTAAC
>NW_022877034.1:0-1014 GCF_010883055.1 Belonocnema kinseyi
CGCCAAGGCCAGTCCCAAAATCGACCCAATATCAAAGTTTCAGTGTAGTTGATATATCAAACACAAATGATGACTCTAATTAAGCTTACTCTGGCGATTTCTCTATTTTCACTGGCCTATAAAATAATACAATCTTTTGGAAAGTTTTTAATATACAATCTTTTATATACTGAATAAAAAAATTTTAATTGAACAAATTAAATTATCTAACTTATAATCATAGATAATTATTTAAATAGAAAATTCCTGACTTTTACAAAATTTTTGTCTAAGTCACTGACTCTAACCAGTCAACAAAATCCATTCGTTTTTCCGATTTACAGGTTTTAGCTAACCTGGAGTAAGCTCACATACACTTAGGTACATGAATAGATCGAAAAGTAGTAGAAAAAATTAAGTTTGGTGGCGCCTGACCATACCTGAAAATGAAGCAAAAAGTTTGCCGACCACTGCTCTAAGCCCTCTAAGGCTAGGCTGTTTTGGAACAAATTGTCATATTTGGGCCACTGTTCGGGACTTCGGGGCGTGGCGCGGTCAAGCAATTTCATTCAGCACGTAGAATCCTAAAACCTAATCCGTTTCCGGAGGACGACTGAAAATTCTACAAATATAAAATATTCCAAATAGAAAATGTAGTAATTAGAAAATGACAGTATCAGATATTTTGTTATTTCAGAAATTATATGACGTAAATTTTATATTGTGCTTCTTTTTCAAATTCAGTAATATCATAATCTGTATAGGAAGTTTTATTATTTAGGAATTTTTAAATTGGAGAATTTTAAATTGTCGTCAAATTTTCTAATTCCTGGAATTCAAAATTTTTTTTTAATTAACAAAAGTTCAAACTTTGCATTATTTTTCGAGTGTTTTGGTAGAAAAAAACACTTTTTTATCGAAATATACGGAAAAATAAGTTGATTAATAATCACTTTTATTTAATTGATATTAAAACTGTAGTTTAGAATATAATTTAATTTCGAGAGAAGCCCGCCAAATAGAAAACTATACCAA
>NW_022877035.1:0-1155 GCF_010883055.1 Belonocnema kinseyi
ACTGTTTTTCGTTCAAGTTACGGTCATAATAATGCTTCGAACGAATCTTTGCATCGACAAGGTTTTTAGCTGCAATCGCGCGGACTTGGTCAAGATGTGTGAATAAATCGCTTAAGTAGGTGCCATAAGTCTCGAGAACTTCCTCAGATGGAAAAGCTGATGGTAGCCGGGCTTCCCTACCAAACACCAAGTGGTGTGGGGAAAATTTGGTACCCTTGTGCACCGTAGTATTATATGAGAGCATCGCGATTGGGAAAAATGTATCCCAATCTTCGTAATCTCCCAGATAATGCTTTAGGTAGTCCGACAAAACTTGATGACTTCGCTCGAGACTGCCATTCGTCTGTGGACGATATCCAGATGTCGTTAACTGCTTAATTTTAAAAAGTTTCGTGAGCTTCCCGAGTAATTTATTTAGAAAACTAGTCCCTCGGACAGACAAGATAGCTCTTGGACATTTAATACCGCAATGAACTCTCGGGGAAAGGCATCAGCTATAGTTGTAGCACGGATATCTGGCACCGCGACTGCGAGACAGTATTTAGTCAGGTTACATTGCATCGTTAAGATGTGTCGATTTCCATTTGGCGTGACAGGCAGAGGACCTACAGTATCCAAACATACCTTGTCGAAGGCATCGGCTGGTGTGTTGGTGAGCACCATGGGCTGCTTCGTTTTAATTCGAACTAACTTGTTCAACTGACAACTCCGACAAGATTTGAGGATTTCCTGTATTTCCCTAACCATGTCTGGCCAACAAAAACGTTCACGAACTCGACGATACGTTTTCCTACAACCTTTGTGGCCTGCTGCTAGACTGCGATGGTATTCCTTCACAATTTCTTTCCTTTTCTCAGGCGGCGGTGTTTCCACCTTTCCGAGGCAAAGGGTCACTCTAAGGTCAGCTTCGGAAAATACCCTTTGAATCATATTTCGAAGTGTATTTTCCGGAAGTTTATAGAGAGCGTTATCGTTCTTTGTAATTCTAACAGAAATAGCATTTAAATGATACATTGCGTCTTTCAGTCCATTAATCGCAATATAGATATCATCCTCAGTAAGTTGGTGGAAAAATCGATCACGACAAACCAAACTGAAAATTTTTATATCTCCATATTGAGACACAATGACTGAGCCTTTGTGAGGCTTTTGTTC
>NW_022877036.1:0-2090 GCF_010883055.1 Belonocnema kinseyi
AAAAGAAATTTTTTTTCACATTTTTGTTATTGAGTACACCATATAACATAGTTTTTTCAATATAAAATACGCTGATATATAGCCCTACTATAATTTTTATCTCTAACACAAATAATTAATGCAAAGTTTTATTAAAATCACGAAGCAAAGCAATATTCTCTCTACACATTACATGCTTGGAGAAATTTACTCACAAAATTGGTAACAAATATTATTTCAATTTTTATACTTAATATTCGTAAGTAATTTTTTCACACAGAAATTGAATACTTCATGTGGCTACTGAATGTGGCAAAAAAATTATTTTCAAAAAAGTTGAATCCTCAAACAGAGAGAAGATTAACTTTTAAGCATACAGTAGCATTTTTATCCGAAAAAATTGAAATTTTTACTGAAATAGATGAATTTTTTTATGAAAAATGCAAATTGAAAAGAAAAATTTTTATCCAAAAAGGATTTTATTTTTACACTTAAGCATAAAAATCTAAGTTTTGAACAAGAAGTAAATTTCGTGCGAAGATTATACTTGAATTTTCAACCCAAACAGATGAACTTTAAGCGAAAATCTTAAATATTTAATAAGAAATAATAACTTTTTCTAACAAAAATCTTTGAAATGCGAACAGTTGCATTTTTACACAATAAAGATTTTATTTTATATTAAAATAGTTGAATTTTTAAATATAAGAAAACCAATTATCAAAAAAAAAAGCTTGAATTTTCATCTAAAAAAATTTTAGTTTGACTTTTCAACATAAAAATATGATTTTTAAATGAGAAAGAAATTTTATTTTTGAATAGATGCATTTTATGCCCAAAAATATAAATTTTCATTTTAACAATTGAATTTAAAAAAGTATTTTCAACAAAATTATTGAATTTCAAACCAAACCGGTGCATTTTTAATGAAGAAAGATACAATTCCAGCTTTTTTTGTCGTGTGTTGCTCTAAAAAATTATTTACTTAAATAAAGGTCCCTCCTTTCGTAGAAAATCATAACAAAATCTGACACGTATGGAATTTGCCACGGATAAGAATTTCAATGTTTTGTAACTAAATCAATGAAAGGTAATAATCGTACCAAAAAAAGTAAAAACACCCCTAGACTCGTCTCCGAAAAATCTCGATGTAGTTTTTTTGTTTAATCAATTTTTTAAAGAATTGAATTTCTATTTATAGTTCTGCAACTGTTATAAACAAAATAATTGTCGGGTTAAAAAATAAACAAAAGCATTGCATTCTTTTCGAAAATATCTGGATGTCGTTTTTTTTAAAACCATCTTCGGAACAATTACGGCATTTGTTGTTTAGGATACGTGTGATGCTTACCTGTGGATATGGATTTCGAAGTTGTTTAATTAATTTTTAAAAAATGTAATAGTACCAAAGAAAGTGAAAACACCCCTAAATTCGGCTACAAAAATTCTCAATGCTTTATTCTGTTTAAACACATTTTTTAACAATTACATTTCTTTGTATAGTTTAGCAATTGTTAGTGGTATTGAACGGATATGCTTCGTCTGCTATCAGGAGTATGCACAAAACTACGCACTTCTTTCCATTACGATAACTTATACTTCTTTTACAATTTAGGAATCTTAGAATTCTATTATTAATTTTTCAAAACCGCTTCTAAAGTGAAATGAAAGTTGAGTAAATTTACTTCGGAATGTACTAAATTTCGTTTATTCGTTTCTTGCAGATGCATTTAGTTATAAAGACGCTAAAAACTGGGGCAAAAATATCCAAAATGTAATGGACAAAATCAATCTCCCATACATCTGAAGTCAATTGACCAAAGTCAACCAAATTATATGAAAACTTTGAATCTTACGGATTTTAATAAATTACCAAAGAAATTGACCATAACAAATACTGGTCATACTGGTATTAAACATTATTTATTTTAATTCATTATATTAATGCTGCTTCATTTTATTTTATACGTTCTTTTACTTTTGTTATAACACAGTGGAAATGAAAGCCAATTGGTCTGGAAAACCACCAAAAGTTACAGATGGACCTCTTCATGGGAATTACGTATTTGAAAAAGCCACTTTCCATTGGGCCGAAAAACAGGTAAATTTTC
>NW_022877037.1:0-1069 GCF_010883055.1 Belonocnema kinseyi
GTTTTCTTTGTATTATAAAACAGAACTTTGTTTCTTCTAATCCTGAAACTAACATATATGTATATACATTGCATTTTGCAGGTTAGTTTGCTGTAAGCTGACGGTACCTGTACGTATTTGAAAGTTCACCTCAAAAACAATATTTACATTGTACAATAGCATAAAAACTTATTTATTTCACTTACAGAGAAATATTTTCTTTGATTGCGCGACACAGGACATCAACACCGTATACAAATAAAAAAACACTACGACTAACAAAACGACTTTTCTGTAAAAACTTGACAATCTCCGAGATACTCAATTCAGGGCTGGCTATTTTATCTCTTATTTTTTTATTATATTAGAAAAATGAAACTCATTATCATAATTATCAATTTTAGCCATTAAACTTGGTTTATATCATTACAAAATTTAGCAATATTTAAAATTCCCGCGCGATTTTAAGATTTTCCACAGAAGGGAAAACCAAGGCGTGGCGGTCGTCACCAAGGTGTGAACGGTACCATTATTCTACGGGAGATGATTGCGGGGGGGAAAAGTAGTTGGTTGGAGCAAAGATATTATAAACGTAGATGCCGTATGGGCTTAGTTGCCCGCCATAAATATAGACAGCGCGTCCGGCGAAAAAAATCACTTCCCTTCTACCCACCGCTTCACCCCATAGAAAGCCACAATCGATATAGTTTGCCAAAAGCCACTTGGAGCGCTGTAAGCAACTCTCGGCACACCTTCGAGGCGCACTGATGGTAAACTTAGCTTGGACAAGAACCATTGGGATTGAGAGTAAATTGCCAATTAAGGGCATGTGACACAGCTAAATACCTATATTACCAACCTCACTTTTTCAGTTCACTGAATGTTTTGTTAAACCTAAGAACTTTTTTTATAAATAAAATACCGAGCTGAAACTTTGGAAAATGTATTAGACTACAAGAAAGTACTTTTAGGTACTGCATTTTGGTAAGAACTTCACTGAAAATTATTTTATCTTTTTTCTGAACCTCGACATTTTTTGAACGTTCCAACTTTTTTATACATAAAATATCGGTCTCAAACTTTGAGAAAT
>NW_022877038.1:0-1191 GCF_010883055.1 Belonocnema kinseyi
ATGGATGTTAAGAAAGAAAAAAAAATTCAATTCGATGATTTTTCAACACAAGTAGGTACTATTAATAAATAATAGGGAAAAAAGCTGTGAAGAATAACTTAAATTCCATAGTAAAAAAACGGTTGAACTCGGGAGGTAGTTTTCTGCAGTTTTCCTCTTCCCTGGCCAAACTTTTAGGCCACAACAATGATAGGTTAGAAAAGCGGAAATTTGTATTAAAAAATAAATTAAATTTTCTATTGCACTTTTATTTCGAAAATTTTGAAATTTTGTATTCTTTTCTTTTCTCTCTCACTTAATTTTTTTAATTTGTATACATTGAATTTCAGGAATGAAAAGAATGGTTGATAATTTCGCAGAGTCTGAAAAAGGAGAACGTTATAATCGTCAATATGAATCACAAATCAATAGTTATATGCATACATATGCCTTCGTTTATCGAACGTGATTTTGCGACTAATTGATTGCTGGTACATGAGGAAAATATTTTCAAACAACCGAGTCATAATTAGTTTCTCGATTTTTTATTCGACTTTCGTAAAAAATTAAGAGAACTCAAAAAGATTAAGATTTTTAATTTCAGCCCTGAAGCTCGAGTTTTATGTAATCATTTAAAACTGTATCAAGTCTTAATTTTAAATATTTATAGTTATCGTTTATCTGGTTATTAAAATTTATTTTTAGCGATTCATAACACAAAAGCAGGAAATTGTGATTTTATATTTGATTTTTTATTTTAGAAGATTAAAAAGACGTAAGTAACTTTATAAATCAAAGCAATTAAAGTTTCTGCTCTCAAAGATTTCAAGGATATGTTTAAATTAATTATAAGTGCTTTTCAAATCTATTTTAAACTTTGAATTTTATTGACAAAATTATTTTTTTCTATTCCCCTTCCTTTGGACAATAATAAAAAAACGTTTGTGGTATATTTTCGACAATTAAACGAATAAACGAATGTTTGTTGCCAACTTTTTTACTCAATTATAGATATTTTAACAAAATGTCTAACACCTGTTTCTCAATTTTTAGATTTTTTTCTTCATTACCGAACATACGTTTTGTTGAAATTAAAAATCATAGTTGAAATTTAATTATACAGTCTGTCAAGTTAAAGCGTGGGTGGCTTTACTCGCAGTCGGTAAGGTGTATCGACATGATTTTGGTGTCAAAATATTAAGAAGAGCTCCC
>NW_022877039.1:0-3296 GCF_010883055.1 Belonocnema kinseyi
CGTACGTCACTGACGTCACTGCCTTCTATTTGAACACGACTGACAGCGACAGGGATGTATGGCTTGCAGACTCGGGTGCTAGCATGCACATGACCTTTAGGAGAGACTTTTTTGATTTTCTCGAACCACTTAAAGAAGAGCATTTCGTTAAAATTGCAGACGATAAAGTTTTACCTGCAGTAGCCATAGGTAAAATTACAATTCTCGAAGAATTTGATGGCCAGACTTTGGAAAGAGAAATGCAAAACGTGCTGTTCGTGCCTGGATTAAAGCGAAATTTGTTTTCAATCGGGACGATAAATGATAAAAAGTACTCTTTTCACAGTTATGAACATAAATGTGAAGTCCGCGATCGTGATGGAAAGCTTACGTCACGTGGGGTACGTCACGGGAAATTATTTCGAATGTTGTTCAAAGTTAAAGTGTCAGTGCAATGCAATCTTGCTGAATCGGAAGCTGAAACGCAGAAAAACATGAAGCTCTGGCATGAGCGGTTAGGTCATGTGAATATTCGTGCCTTAATTCAAACAAGTGAAGTGTTTGCGGACAAAAATTTTTTGATTGACAAAAAAGACAAGTTTTTCTGTGAAGCGTGTGTAATGGGCAAGCAAACCCGTAAGTCACATGTATCGGGAAAGCATGTGAGCAATTTTAAGCCGGGCGAGAAGATACACAGCGATGTCTGTGGTCCCGTCAACTTTGATTCTCCGCGAGGTTCGCGATATTTTCTTTTGTTCAAGGATGACTGCACGAGTTTTCGAAAAGTGTACTTTCTGAGGCACAAATCTGAAGTGTTTGACAAATTTAAAGAGTTTGAAAGTTTTGTGCTAACTCAGACTGGAAATAAGGTGAAAGTGATACGTTCGGACAATGGGAGAGAATATACCTCTGAAGAATTTTGTAAGTATACGAAAAAGAGGGGTATAATTCACGAGTTTTCGTCTCCTTACATACATGAGCAGAATGGTCGAGCCGAGCGAGAAATCCGAACGATCGTTGAAAGCGCGAGATCGATGCTTTTAAGCAAAAGCATTGATCTTAAACTCTGGACGGAAGCAATCAACACTGCCTGCTATGTATTAAATAGAGTAATCCTGCAGCACGGTGAGACGAAGACTCCTTTTGAAAAATGGTTCAACCGAAAACCAGAGATTAAACACTTACGAGTGTTCGGTACGGAAGCTTATATGAATATCCCGAAGGAGAAGCGCAAGAAATTTGACCCAAAAAGCAAGAAGGTGACCATCGTAGGCTACGATGGAGAATCTTCCAATTACAGATTATGGGACAAAGAAACTTGCAAGATTTACATCACCAGCGATGTAGATTTCAACGAAGGTAGCAGCAAGTGTCGCGAAAAACAGGAAAGTAGTGGTTTTCGCCCTGAAATTAATTTTGGGATCGGAGAAGATCATGAAATTGAAAATGATCATCAAGCAGCTGATCAAGATCCTGGCATGCAAGAAGCTGATTATCAAGTGGCTGTTCCAGATGCTGATTTACAAGAAGATGATCATCAAGAAGCTGAACCTCAAATTGCTGAGCAAGATCCGTCACAGGGTAGGCAGCTGCGTGACAGAAGATTTTTAAATTCTCCTGATCGCTATGGATCAGCTGTAGCTTATCTTGCTGATACTGTTCCTATGACTTATAGTGAAGCAATGTCAAGTCCAGATGCAGAAAAGTGGCATAGTGCAATAAAAGAGGAAATGTATGCCCTCGAAGAAAATAATACTTGGAATCTTGTCAATCTGCCAAAAGGTAAGAGGCCTATTGGATGCAAATGGGTTTTTGCAATTAAATCAAATTCTAGTGAAAATGGCAATAGATTTAAAGCAAGACTTGTTGCAAAAGGATTCTCTCAACGAGAGGGAATAGATTATTTTGAGACTTTTGCACCTGTCGTCCGCTACGAATCTATTAGAATGCTGTTGGCTATCGCAGCAAAAGAAGATTTTGAAATAGCAAAATTTGATGTGAAGACAGCGTTTCTCAATGGAGATCTTCAAGAGGACATTTATATGAAATTACCTGAAGGCTACGTCAACAAGGAGAACGAGAGCTTAGTCTGTAAACTCAGCCGGAGCCTTTATGGCTTAAAGCAGTCCCCACGTTGCTGGAACGAAAAGTTCGTCGGGTTCCTGAAAAATTTCAACTTCCAGAGCATCGAAACTGATAAATGTGTTTTTGTTGGTGTAGTGAAAGGTTTTAAAGTGTACCTGGCATTATATGTCGATGATGGCTTAGTGATATGTGAGAGCCAAGATGCCATCGACGAAGTTTTATATTGTTTAAAAAGCAATTTTAAAATCACGGTTGATAAAGCAAGTGAGTTTGTTGGTATGGAGATTGAGCGTGATCGTACGAAGCGTACAATAAAGTTGAGCCAGTGTAGTTATATAGAAAAGGTGATAACTAAGTTTGGCATGGAAAATGCAAACTTGTCAAGTGTTCCTGCGGAGCCTGGTTTGCATTTGTGCAAAAATCCAATGGGTGAGAATAAGAATGATTGTATTCCGTATCGAGAAGCTGTAGGTTCACTTTTGTTTGCAGCTCGAGTAAGTCGTCCGGATATTGAATACGCAGTAAATTACGCGAGTCAATTTTTAGATTCTTTCGGCCAAGAGCATTGGCAAGCAGTAAAGAAAATTATCCGATATTTAATAGGCACTCGTACTTCTGGAATAGTTTTTGGAAATAGTGGGAGCATATTAAATCTAATAGGGTTTACAGATGCAGATTATGCAGGATGTTTAGAATCACGAAAATCTAGAAGCGGTTTTGTATTTTTATTAAACGGTGGTCCGATATCGTGGTCGAGTCAGCGACAAAATGTTGTTTCTTTGTCAACTACAGAAGCTGAGTATATTGCATTAGCCCACGGAACAAAAGAAGCTGTTTGGTTACGTCGAATGCTAAGTAATTTAAAAGTCGATTGTAAATCTGTTCCAATCTTTGTTGACAACCAATCAGCTATCAAATTAGCAAATAATTCTGAGTTCCACAAGCGTTCAAAACATATTGATGTGAGATTTCATTTTATACGAGATGTGTTAAGTCGAAAAGAAATTGAAATTAATTATGTTCAATCTAAAGATCAGTTAGCTGACATACTCACGAAGCCGCTATCAAAACAGCAATTTTGTATTTTGCGAGAAAGAATGAGTGTGCTGAACCATTCAAATTAAGTGGGAGTGTTGAGTATTTCTGCGACACATAGTATAAGTACTTTGAATGGAATTTTCTGTCGAGTGTAAGAAACAGTTTCTGCCCTTGGTGTGTCCACCGGAAAACAT
>NW_022877040.1:0-1295 GCF_010883055.1 Belonocnema kinseyi
ATTCGAATTTTCGGAAATTTGACATCACAATTTTTCAACGGATCTCCAAGTTTCGAGATCCCCTAAATTCGAAAATCAAGTTTTTACTATGGCTTCTGCCTGCATGTCTGTCCGTCCGTCCGTAAAAACGATAACTCTCGAAAAAATGAACAGATCAAATCCATCTTTGGCACACTTTTTTTAGGTCTTGAAAGGACGTGTTCGTTAACCAGCCACTTTTGATGAAAATTCAAAAAGTGAGCGCACTTTGAAAGTTTTTGAGACCAATTTTTTCTGAATTTGAAAATTCTATATGCGGATATTGATAGTATTAAAAAGAACAAACAATTTATCCTCATGATTTTTTTCGATACAAAGAAAATTCTCAGTTATTGCATTTTGAAAAATTTTAAAATCAACTGAAAATCAAAACTTTAAGCCAAAAAAACACGATATGACGAAAAGTCAACAGAAGAAAAAAATTCCTTTTTAAAAGCCCTACAAAATTATTATAAAATTTTTGTGCATTTTCTTGGAAAATCGAACATTTAAATTTTGATTTCACAAAAAATAAGGACAAATAAAAAATTCCAGTTTGTGGTCAAACTGTAGGATACGAAAAAAGATGCATCAAAAAAATTGTTATCCTAAAAAAGATGTACAATTTCGTTAAAAATCATTTCTTGGTAGGACACGTACTTTATGTTTTATTCGTGAAAAATAACATTGGAAATTAAAGAAAGTGTGGAAAAAGATGAAAGTTACGAGAAAAATCTGCCCATTTCGCGGGTACATTCTCATCGCGTGCGGCTAGCTTCGCTCGCACATAATTACACCTCGCGCTTCGCGCTCGGATATTTATTCTTTGAATTTCGACTGCTTGAAAAAAACTTTAACAAAAAGATTTCTTTTATATGGCAGCATTTATATGCATCTTCATATTCTGAATTGTCTACTTAATTAAGTATAGTCAAAGATTATATTTCTCAAAGTTCTGTAGGCTTTGAGGTACAGATTCTGATCGTGACACTCGCGCTGCGCGCTCGATTTCCGACAGACATCTGTAAACAGGTTTTGCTGAATTTTTTTTCTCGTAATTTTCGTCGTTTTTCCCATTAAAAATTATTTTTTTCAACGTTATTTTTCACGAATAAAACAAAAAGTACGCGTCCTATCAAGAAGTGATTCTTAACGAAATTGTAAATCTTTTTTGGGATAACAATTTTTCTTGATTCATCTTTTTTCGTATCCCACATAGTTTGTCCACAAAATAGAATTTTTTATTTTTCTTTATTTTTTGTGCAATAAAAATTCGA
>NW_022877041.1:0-1076 GCF_010883055.1 Belonocnema kinseyi
GGGTTAGCTGGAGTTGCCCAGGATATATGTTAAAAGAAGAGTTAGGAAGAGAAAATATGGTTACTAGACAAATTAAGAGAGCATGGAGGTTTGAAGAGAAGCAAAAAAGGGGAGAGGGAAGTAACATTGCACAAGCATGTTTCGGTGAAATTCGGAACAATGAAGCGAGAGGTAATCTGGGAAATTCAAAATGGGAGGTAGAAAGGAGAAAAATGAGAAGGGTATGTAATATTCGAGAAGGGGTTATGGAGTGGCAGGACGTAGAGTTAGAGCTATTGGTTAAACAAGGAGAAGAGAGATGGACAAACGGGTGATCCTGAAAAGGGACGGTAAAAAACGAAAATTGTTTTCAATATCGTGGAAAATGCATTTTTTTATGGTAAGAGGAAACGGAAGCCCTGGAAGTTCGCTCATTTTAGGAATTAATATCACTACTGTTACTATTGCTTATCCTGCGTAATGCGAAAGAGTAGAATATAAGTAGTAGTTAAGTTAGACTAAGGATGGAATTGTAAATATATGTACAGGGAGCGGTGGCCCTCAAACCCGTAAAAGGGAGAGATTAAATACATACTATTTCATTTCATTAATTTTAATTAATAGTTGACTAACTTTCAATACAAATAGTTAAATTTTCCACTAAAACAATTAGTTTTCTGCAAAAAAATTGTTAAATGTGTCTTTAATAAAATATTTAAATTTTTGAACAAAAAGTTAAATTTTTATCCAAAAGGCTGAATTGTATAAGAAAAAAAGGCATTTTTAATCAAATACATGAACTTTGCACAAAAGAAATTAATTTTTAAACAAAACCAAAAAAAAATTCCACAAAATAGTTAAATTTTCAGGAAGAAAATTTTAAAATCTCTTGAAATTTTGCAAAGCTCTTGAAAACTCCTTGCAATTTTAATAATACCCTAAGATATTTTAAATCCTTTAAAATCTCATACTAAATTATTGAAATCAATTGAAAGTTCCTTGGAATCTAGTAAAGTACGCTAAGATGTATCAAATCCTTTAAAATCTCATATTAAATTACTGTAATCAATTGAAAATTCCTTGGAACCTTTGAAAAT
>NW_022877042.1:0-1196 GCF_010883055.1 Belonocnema kinseyi
AACTGGATTGTGGAACATTTGTCTTTTTGGCTCAAAAAAGCATATTTTTGCTTAAAAATACTCATCTATTTTGTTCACAAATTAAAACTACTTTCTTGAAAAGTCGTCCTTTTTTATTAAAAGAATGGCAACTATTTTTGTTAGAACTTTTTGGGGGTTTAACTCATTTTGTTTGAAATTTTAACTAATTTGTTTGGAAAGCCATCTTCTCTGGACGAAAATCCAACTATTTTGTTTAAACTTCCTCCTTGTTGATTGAAAAATCATCTTTTATAATTGAAAATTCCTTTTTTTTGTAGAATTGTCATATTTTTGTTGAAAATTCATCTTTGTTGGTTGAAAATAAACTGTTTTGTTAAAAATTCAACTGTTTGGTAAAAAACTTGGCTCATGGTTAAAATTCATGCATATTGATGAAAGTTCGTCTTTTATGGTAAAAAAATTAATCTTCTTCATTAAAAATTCATATTTTAATTGAAAAATCATATGTTTTTCGTTCAAATTCAATCTTTTTTTAAATTTGACCATTTTCTTGAAAATTCAACTACGTATTTGGTTAGAAATGGTACTGTTTTTAAAGAAATTTGATTATTTTGTTAAAAATTCAACTAACTTGTTAAAAAATTCTTATATGTCGATTCTGAAACTTCTTCACCTTCAATCAAAGAAACATGCTATTATTTTGTTAAAAAAAAAAGACATTTTTAGCCCTAGCTAATCGTCAGCTTCGCTAAAAAAAAACATAAATTTACCATTTTTGAATGCTACAAACACCACTAAATTTTTTCCCGAAAAAAACGAAACACTAGCATGTTTTTTTTATTCAAGCGCAAGAAATGTTGGGTTCGACATATTCAACTTTTTTCAAAACATGTGCATAGGAATCAATCCAAAAAAATATGGCTTTAGGCCATTTTCAAAAAATTGTAAATTACGCGAAAATTTTTCTAACATTTTTTATTTTTTATTATTATTCACTAGCAAAAATTGTACATAGAAAAAATTTGCCATAATTTTTGAAGCAATAGGGAAAATTTTTGGAATTTTAAAAAATTTAAATTTTTATTTCAAAGATAGTAACAGAAGATATTAAACGATTTAATTTTTTTTTTACTTTTTTTGGATATCAACCCACAAATTTTTTTCGCTCAGCTCAAACGAATCGACTAATTTGATTATTTTTACTCCTCCCTAAT
>NW_022877043.1:0-1027 GCF_010883055.1 Belonocnema kinseyi
ATGGCGTAAAATAGATACTAAAAAAAGTGTCATCAGAGTGACTGATCACCTCAATAGAAACAACGTGGGACAGCGTCAAGTGGGATACCTCAACGAAAGAGTACTAATCCAAGTATTAAATCCAAAATCGAAAAAGGATACAATTTTACAAAAAACTTTGCTTTAAAGTTTCCTCAAATAAAGAAATTAGCATTGACAGATTTTATCGCTAAATTGAAGGATATCAGGAATAATCTTCACATCTCAGCAGACCAAGCAATGGAGATTAAACAACAGGTTGATTTGGCATAGAAATACGAAGGCAATGCACATGAATTACAGGAAGCCGCGTCACACGATCAAGCAGCTGCAATTCATGTTCTTCCAGAACCTGTTGGTGATCCAGCACCACCACTTCTTTTAAAGAAAGATGGATTTATACAACCAGAGGCAGAGGCAGAAGCAGAGGTTCAGCAAGCAAGAAGGGGATTAAAACGGACATACCGTGTTAACAGAGATGTTATGCGTCTTTATTTTTTGGCAGAGAAAATCGGGCAAAGTGCGAGGAAGGGACATGATCGACTCTTCTTACTTATACACCCAGAGCTAGCCACAACAATAAATTGCTTTCGGCTGTTGAAATAGCTGCCATAAAAAGGGAAGTCGAACAGCTTCTCCCTATTGATGAACTCCCCTTAAGAGATGTGGATAACGAATACCTGATTGAAGCTCAAGGCCTGGGTGTTAGGGATAATGAACATCAAACAACATCCACTAGAACCGCATCCATGCATTTATAACGATGATGTAATCGTCGAAATATTAGGAAAGCTCAAACACCTTATAACGAATTTTGGAAATGCTTTACTAAAGTTCAGACATGTGGAACCAACACGAAGGCATTAGCTGCCAGAGCTAAACATTAAAAATGATCTGCCTGCACTAATAGAGCACATGAATGAAAAGGTCTTACCCATGCATTTAAAGTAAATAAAAAATGCGTTAGAGGTGCAAATGCTTTCATACTGTGAAGCTGTGGCAATCATTA
>NW_022877044.1:0-1041 GCF_010883055.1 Belonocnema kinseyi
GAAAGAGGGAGCTCTTCTTAATATTTTGACACCAAAATCATGTCGATACACCTTACCGACTGCGAGTAAAGCCACACACGCTTTAACTTGACAGACTGTACATTATTAACGATTATGAAAGCGTTCTAACAAGGAAGGTACCCGAGGTGTACCTCACCGATTTTCTTGAAATTGTGATATGTTATAGAACATCAAAAAATATTCGACACGTATTTTTTTATACGTGCCCATAAGTCCATTTAAGGGGTGAAACCCACCCTTGAAGTTCACCCCTAAAAACACATTTTTTTAAATTTCTCGAATACAATTCGTAATTTTTTACTGGAACAATGTGGGTAACACTCGTTATTGAAAAGTGCATATTTATGCATTATTTTTAGTCATCAGACTCGCAACCCCCGTTTTTTATTAATGAAAAACATTATTTGATGGCCATTTTTTTCACTATACACATTCCAAAATCTGTTGAATCTTGACAAAATTATTTGTTTTATGCACAATAATCAAAAATAAAGTTGACCTGTTCCGGCATTTTCAAAAAGATGCCTTGAGGGGGTGAGCTACACCTAACATTTATACATTTATATTTATTGTTAAGTAAAGTTGATGTAGTTTGAAATTTTCTGAAATCAGCCCTTACAAATGAATTCATCCCTAAAATTCAATCACAAGTATTATTTTTTCATTACTTAAAAATACCCTTGGACTATTCAGTGGTGTAAAACGTGTAATAATCTTAGTTCACATCCTTGGTATTGAATTAGAATTCTTTACCCCACTAATGTATCAACCCCTATTTTTCAATAAAAAAACGACACCCTTTTCAATATGAAAATACTAGTTTTTTGAGTTTGACGAAAAAAATGTTGGCAGTATGCACAATATCCAAATACGAATTCGACTGTTCTCACCTTAATAAAAAACCTATAATAAGGGGTAAACCAGCCTCACAGGAGATATTGTCGTATCTCTATGATTTTATTCTTTTTCTATGGGACTTTCAAAGGTAATAAAAAATTAATGATTCAAAGTACAAAAAAA
>NW_022877045.1:0-1274 GCF_010883055.1 Belonocnema kinseyi
CCTTAATCAATTTTATATGTACTTTGAATAAAAAAATTTTAATTGCATGAAACTTATTTCAAGTGAACAATTTTAAGGCACATCTTTTTTCCGTCTACAAAAATTTTTAGGTTGTTCATTTTTTTTAAATTATTGGAAAAAAGTACATTTTCTTGAATAAAAAAATGTCATCCTTTCTTCACTTCAACTCGTGATAACTAAGCTCGTTTTCATAATTTTTAGATTCTATTAATACTACGTATCTACGTATTAACTACGTATCTACATTCTCTTAAAAATTATATTTGAAAGAAAAACTTAAATGCTTTAGTGAACATAGAAACTGTTAATTGTGTGTTGTAGACAATGTGATAAGCATGAAGTTCAACCTTCAAGCGCTTCGTTTATCGACAAAATTTTAAGAAATGCAAAACCTCGAGTGACAAAGTTGCAGATTAAGGTTGAAATAAGTTTTTTTTTCAAATTTTAACTCAACTGAATTAACCCTCTACCGCCCATAATGACATATATGTAACGTTTGAAAGACTTGAGTTTTTTTAAATATGACTTTGAGACGAAAAGCAATTTTTAACGCAAGTATTTACATGAAAGTCAAGACGGTAATGAGCTAGAATTTTAGTTTTGTATACACTCCGCCATAGGAATAATATGCCTAAATATCTCAAAATTCAGAAAAAAAGAAAGTTTTAAGGGCGGTAGGGGGTTAATGATTCAAAGAGTATGAATTTTTTAAATAGCAAGTGGCAATAATCACGCTGCCCTTTATGCATGCGCATGTAGAAAGGAATTTTATTAAAAAATGTATGGGCTTTTTTAACAAACAACTAAAATGAATTTTTTACATTTGTTATTTTTATTTTTTAAATGTCTTTAATCTGCTTCATGTTTAGGGAAAAATTATATACTGGAAAGCGATAAAAGAAATATCTATTTCTCCAACTGTTCCAAAAGGTTAAAGCCTATACAACCATTTGTTAACATTTTAAAAAAATTTTGGTATTATTTAACGGCAAGTTTTCATAGCCTTTTACTAAGTAATGAAGATATTTTAATAATTTCATTTGTAAAATCTATTTCCTGAGGTCAAAGATGGTAAAAAATATCGTAAAATTAGAAAAATTGCTAGCAACTTACAATAATTTTAAAAATATATTCAATATTTATCATATTTAAATAATACCAGGTGTATACATATGAAACCGGTATTTTTTCAAGAAAAAAACACATTTATTTCAAGAGAATGATAACAAATATTTTATTCAAAGTATGCGCCC
>NW_022877046.1:0-1475 GCF_010883055.1 Belonocnema kinseyi
CCCGCGTAGGGAACAGTAAGCGATTACGGAAACCTCTCTCCGTCCTTAACCAAAATATTTTGTTGTCAACATAATAACCAAATTACAAGGTTAAATTTTCAAAGATTTGGTTGATTTAGCTAATGGCATATTTCGCCGCTCATTTCAGATGCCAGTCATTAAAAGTTGGCCAATGCAAATCACTATGTCATCATGGTCAATTCTTGTATTTTTCTTTACAAAATTGTTAATTTTATTTCTTTAAATGTAAATGAGCTACTTTACTTTTAATCGAGCTTTTAGCTGTAAACTTCTTATGAAATTTCACGGAAAAATGACCTTGAATACGGCTTGCAGTTCCATCCTTCAAAAATGCGATTTTGACAAACCAAAGGAAATACAGTAAAACTCTTCTATATCGCCAATTTTGGGGCTGACGGTGGGTGGGAACTAACTCATTATAGCCCACTCTGCTTTTGTTTGTTCATACTTGAGTGCTCGTCTGAGTGACAGACGCATATCCCGCGCACCCCGCGCAGCTCCTGTGACGCCTACATGTGGCGCGACCTCAATTCTCGGAAGGGCTATAGAAGGGAGGGCCATTCAAGAGTTTCACTGTATTATTAAATGCCTTCGTTTTTCATTATATAAGACGTGCGTCGAAGAAAGAAGGCTTATTCTAAAAAAATCGGAATTGAGGTTATTACACCGCTCGAGAGCTTGATGTCCCGTGAAACACCTCCCACCACTCACCACTACATCTCCGCGTCTTATCTATACCCCGTCCGTGACCAGCATCTACGATGCCGCTATATGCTCGAGAACGTAGTCGTAAGTGGAGAGGGAAGATTTCGAGTCTTCACTCTCTCCTAAAAGTCGTGGCTATCGGGTCGACTTCGACCGTTCGCCCAAAGATATTATAAACGTAGATGCGGTGCGAGCTTAGTTACCCGCCATAAATATAGACGGCGCGTCCGGCGAAAAAAGTCACTTCCCCTCTACCCACCGCTCCCCGTAAATAGCACCCTCCCATATAGTTTGCCAAGAGCCACTTGGAGCGCTGTAAGCAACTCTCGGCACACCTTCGAGGCGCACTGATGGTAAACTTAGCTTGGACAAGAACCATTTAAATTAAAATTAAATTGCCAACATTTCATAACAAACGTAAAATATCCACGCTTTGTGAGACATGGTTATTTTATTAGATAGCAGAGAGAAAATTAAATGTATAATTTATATTTCTGTTTCATATATTTTGTAATATTTCTAAAGTTATTTGATTATTTCCAAATATATCTTTGTTATTTCTCATCTTTTGATATTCTTTTATAAGTAACAATTTATTTACTTCACCATATTATATTTTTATTATAACAGATTACGTTCCGATCACGGACAATGAGTGAATGGCAGAGTAATAATAAGTTCATAAATCTATAACTGCTCTCTGGGTCAAACCTGTATTTGGTGTTAGGATTTCTCTACTTTGAATCAGA
>NW_022877047.1:0-1805 GCF_010883055.1 Belonocnema kinseyi
GATTGAGCTTTTTTAGTTAAAAACTTAAGCATTTTGTCAGAAAGTCATCTATTTTAATGAAAAATTAATCTTTTTATTTGAAAATTAATCTCGGGTTGAATGGTAATTCTTTTGTTAAAGTTCTTTTTTAGTTGATTTCCTAAATAAAAGTTGATCATTTTGGTTGAAACATCAAAGAAATTGATTTTGAACTAAAATAATGAATCTTTAAGAACAAAAATAAATTTTTAATTAAATATATGAATTTTCAATCGAAAAGATTATTTTTAACCAAGAAAAAAATGTTAGCTTTAGGATATCCCATGGCGCATATGGATTTGATTATTTATCCTTCATTATAAAAAGAAACCAAAAGTCCTAAAGAAGAAGTGAAGATAGTTCTGGATTCTCCTCGGCAATATTTTTGAATCATTGAAAAGAAATTATTATTTAAACAATGATATTGTTGATAAAACTTATAATTTGTTTGAACAATCAGGGAACAACCGTTACGACTGACTGACTACTAGATATCTAATATGGAATATTTTAGAATGGAAATAAATTCTTCAAACTGCAAAAATTCCAATTTAAACATTGTTTTTACTCCCTCCACTCTGACTCGAAAAATCAATTGAAAATGATTTATAAAAGTGGGAACCATAGCTAGAACGAACTAATCGTCCCAGAAAAAAACTGAAGGTATCGTTGAAGGCCTCTCATCCACATCTCTAGGTGATTTTTGAATCATTAAAAAAATTATTATTTAAATAATGATATTGTTTATAAAACTTATAATTTGTTTAAGCAATCAGTGAACAACAATTCAAACTGACTGACAACTAGATATTTAATATGGAATATTTTAGAATAGAATTAAATTTTTTAAAATGCAAAAATTATAGTTCCCCATTTTAAAAATCATTTTTAATGGATTTTTCGAGTCAGAGTGGAGGTGGTAAAAACAATGTTTAAATTGGAATTTTTGCATTTTGAAAAATTTATTTCCATTCTAAAATATTTCATATTAGATATCTAGTTGTCAGTCAGTTGGAATTGTTGTTCACTGATTGTTTAAACAAATTATAAGTATTATAAACAATGTCATTGTTTAAATGATATTTTTTTTTCAATGATTCCTAAATCACCTAGAAATATGGATGAGAAGCCTTCAGCGATACCTTCAGTTTTTTTCTGGGACGACTAGTTGGTTCCAGTTATAGTTCTTAATTTTAAAAATCATTTTCAATGGATTTTTCGAGTCAGAGTGGAGGGGGTAAAAACAATGTTTAAATTGGAATTTTTGCATTTTGAAAAACTTATTTCCATTCTAAAATATTCCATATTAGATATCTAGTTGTCAGTCAGATAGAATTGTTGTTCACTAATTGTTTAAACAAATTATAATTATTATAAACAATATCATTGTTTAAATAATTTTTTTTTTAATGATTCAAAAATCACCTACGGGTATGGATGAGAGGCCTTCAACGATACGTTTAGGTTTTTTTTGGGTTCTAGCTATAGTTCCCAATTTTAAAAATCATTTTCAACGGATTTCTCGAGTCAGAGTGGAGGGGATAAAAACAATGTTTTAATTGGAATTTTTGCATTTTGAAAAATTTATTTCCATTCTAAAATATTCCATATTAGATATCTAATTGTCAGTCAGTTGGAATTATTGTTCAAATTATTATTGAATATTTTATGTGATTAAGCAAGATTTCAACTACGAGGGTGGATTGATAAGTTTCCGGCCTGACCAAGAGATGGCGCCACTAGGCCTACCTTGAGGTGGCGTTCTATAGTACCATCCTTAGATAGCT
>NW_022877048.1:0-1420 GCF_010883055.1 Belonocnema kinseyi
TTTGAACTATTAATCCAATTGATCTAAAACTTTCCAGAAAACTTCTTTGAACCTTAATGAACAACTTTTTCACTGAAAGCTTTCCGTAGCTTAAAATTCGTTAGCTAAACGAGGCGCTTGAAGGTTAAAATTCATGATTTTTGCATTGCCTCAAAAAAAAATTCATAACTTTTTTGTTTATTACAATAATATCGTTTTTCTTTCTTAGATAGTTTCAGAAGACTTAAACACGTACTTTGTAGTGGGGAAATCGGGAAATGATGAAAATTGGCTAAATTAGCGCGAGTTGAAGTGACAAAAGTTTGGAATTTTTCGTTTTCAAAAAATCCACTTTTTACCCATTATCTCAAAAACTACAAAACCTATAAATTTCTGCAAGAGGAAAAAGAGATGCGCCTTGAAATTCTCTAAAAGTGTCAGTCTTTAAAATTGAATTTAGAAAGATTTTTAAAATTGACACTCAGGTCAGTACTTCTCAGGCTGAATCCGGCCGTGTCCCCTTTTGGTCGCATATCCAATTACAACTCCGATGCACGGCACACTATAGGTCAAATTGCGTTTTTCTGGTTTAAAATCTAATATAATGAGAAAGAATAGAAATAACTCAAAACATTTTTAAAAATAAATAAATTTCATGTTACGTATATTAAAGAAAAATATGTAAGAATGCCTATATTGCTAATTGTAGGGGTTGAAGCAAGGGATGAAGTTGAGCATTTTTAAAAAATCGAATACCTTCTGCTTTTCTTTTTGCTTAATCTCAAAGGGAAATTATGATATCGATGCAAATTGTTTTTTAAATTGTAGTAAATGTAATGCAGATTAAGGAAAAAATTATTAGGATACCATCAAACCCTTAATTAGAGGTAGAAAAACGGGGAAGCGGCTGGTAAAAACGATTCTAGTAGCCATTTCTTCAAAATTCTGAACTGTATGGATGATTTCTAGCTATCATCATTATTTTTAGATTTTTAGTGTTTTAAATTATTTTTCCATTGTTAGCAATAATTTATTTTTTAATGAATATATTTTTTACTTTAACACAATTTTGAGAGAGAGAGCTAATTATATTATTATGTCAATAATTTATTGGTACAATATGGGTGCAATGTTAGAATTTTGACCTTGTAACCTTAAAAATGAAAGTTACTTTAACGTTGTAGTAATGTTATAAAGATGTTTAAAATGTACAGTCCGTCCATTATTTTCTTGTTAGAACGTTTTTAAACGTTTAAAAAAAACATTTAAAAAATTAGATACGCCTTTATAAAATGTTACGAACACGCACGTTAGACGTGTATAAGACGTTACTTGAACGTTTTATAAATTTTTATAAAACGTTCATAAAACGTTTTATAATATTTATTATAAATTCAACTTTCTGTTCATTTCTTTACAAATATAAAACGCCTTTTGCTCT
>NW_022877049.1:0-1166 GCF_010883055.1 Belonocnema kinseyi
TGGGTACTTTCAGGACCCGTCTTGAAACACGGACCAAGGAGTCTAACATGTGCGCGAGTCATTGGGACCGCAAAACCTAAAGGCGTAATGAAAGTGAAGGTCAACCTTGCGTCAACTAAGGGAGGATGGGTTGCGTCATGATGCAACCCCGCACTCCTGGGGCGTCGCGTACTCATTGCGAGTAGAGGCGCACCCAGAGCGTACACTTTGGGACCCGAAAGATGGTGAACTATGCCTGGTCAGAACGAAGTCAGGGGACACCCTGATGGAGGTCCGTAGCGATTCTGACGTGCAAATCGATCGTCGGAACTGGGTATAGGGGCGAAGGACTAATCGAACCATCTAGTAGCTGGTTCCCTCCGAAGTTTCCCTCAGGATAGCTGGCACTCGCGTGAGCGAGTCTCATCTGGTAAAGCGAATAATTAGAGGCCTTGTGGCCGAAAGGACCTCAACCTATTCTCAAACTTTAAATGGGTGAGATCTCTGGCTTGCTTGAACAGTGAAGCCACGAGATTTCGGATCAGAGTGCCAAGTGGGCCAATTTTGGTAAGCAGAACTGGCGCTGTGGGATGAACCAAACGCAGAGTTAAGGCGCCAAAGTCGACGCTTATGCGGTACCATGAAAGGCGTTGGTTGCTTAAGACAGCAGGACGGTGGCCATGGAAGTCGGAATCCGCTAAGGTGTTTGTAACAACTCACCTGCCGAAGCAACTAGCCCTGAAAATGGATGGCGCTGAAGCGTCGCGCCTATACTCTGGCGTCAGCGGCAAGAGAGGCGGTTCGTCCGTCATGAAGCCCTGACGAGTAGGAGGGTCGCGGCGGTGTGCGCAGAAGGGTCTGGGCGTGAGCCTGTCTGGAGCCGCCGTCGGTGCAGATCTTGGTGGTAGTAGCAAATACTCCAGCGAGGCCCTGGAGGGCTGAAGAGGGGAAGGGTTTCGTGTGAACAGCCGTTGCACACGAGTCAGTCGATCCTAAGCCCTAGGAGAAATCCTATGTCGATGACGGTGTATAGTCACGGTGACACTGATGACACACACCCGTCAGGCGAAAGGGAATCCGGTTCATATTCCGGAACCCGGCAGCGGAACCGCATACAATTCGGGCTCTCGCAAGAGTGTTCGTCGGGGTAACCCAAAATGACCTGGAGACGCCGTCGGGGGATCCGG
>NW_022877050.1:0-1358 GCF_010883055.1 Belonocnema kinseyi
TGGAGAGTCGACTTCCGACTTGCGTGCCTCGCCAGGTCGACCACGGTTCGTGACTATATAGATGCGAGGCTCGCTCGCTAAATCCACTCCGCTGAGTGGCGCCGTGGGGGTACCAAGACCCTACATTATCCTGCACGCAGCGCCATCACCCGAGCAGACAGATGAGTCTTCATATGCGACGCATATCGCTCGCACGCATGACGCTGACATGTCACCTTTAAAATGCATGCAGGATTTAAAAATAGATGGTTTTAAACATTATTATTGAATGAAAAGAAGAATATTTTCTCATAAAAACATTTTATTCTTATTGTTTTGTATAGCTTTGAGGCTTGGATTGCACAGAGGAGAATTGGATTGTAAATTGAGAACACGAGTACGTTTTTCGGTCGACCAGTCTATTTCGCCATATTGGAAAATCTCTCGTTACAAATTGAAGTCGGTAAAGTAGATACATGAAATGCAGAGACTCTACGATCGGTACATCAAATAATTTGAACTGTGAAACTTAACACTTATAATTAGAAAGAACCCCCCACCAAATGCGCAGAAAATATCCTTTTGCTAAAAATTTGTAATATAATTTTTTTTTTGTATTTTTGAAACTACTTAAAATTTGAAAGGAAAAAGTAAGAAAAATTCACAGTTTTTAAACAAACAATTGTCAAAGTTTCAATTTTTACATGTATTTTAATAGGAAAATGCTTATTTTAGTGAAATATTTGTATTTCTCCAAAAATCTTTGTTAGATTTGGCTAAAAGCTTAACATTTTTGACTATGAGACTTACCGAAACAAGAGTTTTGTACCCGCGAACTAGAAAGATTAACGATTTTTTGGGTATAGAGCATGTTTTGGGGGTATTTTCATACCTTAAACCTCCAAAGGTATGAAAATACAGCCAACACATGCTTTATCCTAAAAAATCGTTAATCTTTCTAGTTTGTGTGTATGAACCTTTTGTTTCGGTAAGACTCATAGTCAAACTGTGAAACCTTTAGCCAAATCTAACAAAAGATTTTTTGAGGAATACAAATATTTCACTAAAATAAGCATTTTCCTATTAAAATACATGTAAAAATTAAAACTTTGACAAGTGTTTGTTTAAAAACTGTGCATTTTTCTTACTTTTTTCTTTCGAATTTTTAGTCTGCAGGTTCAAAAATACAAAAAAAAATTATATTACACATTTTTAACAAAAGGATATTTTCTGTACATTTGGTGGGGGGTTCTTTAAAATATTTATAAAATAACTGAACAGCCTGTGATAATACATTTTCAATTAACGTATATCGACATTTTTTTAACGAATATAATAATATTTCACTTTAAAACCGTGCCATTTTTTAAATTTATAAG
>NW_022877051.1:0-1652 GCF_010883055.1 Belonocnema kinseyi
TTTTAAAAAATTTTTTAATGTATCTGCTATATCCTCAGAGATTGTACCTTACCGATAGTAGATCATCCCCCCAAACCATAAAGGCAGAAAATCTACACAATATCGATCAAGTTAAGAATCTTCAATAACAAAAAAGGCTCAAGGTCTTAATAAGAACAGATGGAAAATAATATTTTTAAATTAAAATTATTTCTTGAAAAAAAGATCCTACTCCATCTTCACTCCATTGGGAATCGAACCACAAAACTTCTGATTTCCGGTCAGGCGCTTTTCCAATCAAGCTATTAGAGGGATCAGAATGAGAACTCTTAATTCAAGAACATAACGCTCATTTTTAGCTAGGTGTTAATGGTACAAGTAATTTAAAAAAAAAAATTTTCATTTATCTGCTATATCATCCGAGATTGTACCTTACCGACAGTAGATCCACCCTCCAAACCATGCAGGCAGAAAATCTACACAATATCGATCAAGTTAAGAATCTTCAATAACAGAAAATCCTTAACGTCATAATAAGACTAGATGGAAAATAACTTTTTAAATTAAAATTATTACTTGAAAAAAGATCCTACTCCATCTTCACTCCATTGGGAATCGAACCACAAAACTTCTGATTTCTGGTCAGGTGCTTTTCCAATTAAGCTATTAGAGGGATCAGAATGAGAACTCTTAATTCAAGAACACAACGCTCATTTTTAGCTAGGTGTTAATGGTACAAGTAATTATTTTTGAAAAATTTTTCATTTATCTGCTATATCATCAGAGATTGTACCTTATCCACAGTAAATCAACCCTCCAAACCTTGGAGGCAGAAAATCTACACAATATGGATCAAGTTAAGAATTTTCAATAACAGAAAATGCTTAAGGTCTTAATAAGACTAGGTGGAAAGTAAGTTTTTTTAATCAAAATTATTTCTTGAAAAAAGATCCTACTCCATCTTCACTCCATCGGGAATCGAACCACAAAACTTCTAATTTCCGGTCAGGTGCTTTTCCAATTGTGCTATTAGAGGGATTAGAATTAGAACTCTTAATTCAAGAACAGAACGCTCACTTTTGGCTAGGTGTTAATGGTACAAGTAATTATTTTAAAAAATTTTTTAATGTATCTGCTATATCCTCAGAGATTGTACCTTACCGATAGTAGATCATCCCCCCAAACCATGAAGGCAGAAAGTCTGCACAATATCGATCAAGTTAAGGATCTTTAATAACAGAAAATCCTTAACGTCTTATTAAGACTAGATGGAAAATAAATTTTTTAAATTAAAATTATTTCTTAAAAAAAGATCCTACTCCATCTTCACTCCATTGGGAATCGAACCACAAAACTTCTGATTTCCGGTCAGGTGCTTTTCGAATCAAGCTATTAGAGGGATCAGAATGATTACTCTTAATTCAAGAACAGAACGCTCACTTTTGGCTAGGTGTTAATGGTAGAAGTAATTATTTAAAAAAATTTTTTTAATGTATCTGCTATATCCTCAGAGATTGTACCTTACCGACAGTAGATCATCCCTCCAAACCATGAAGGCAGAAAATCTACATAATATCGATCAAGCTAAGAATCTTCAATAACAGAAAATCTTAAGGTCTTAATAGGCCTAGATGGAAAATAATATTTTTAAATTAAAATTGTTTCTTGAAAAA
>NW_022877052.1:0-2572 GCF_010883055.1 Belonocnema kinseyi
TGCAAATATTGCATTATTTTTCGAGTGTTTTGGTAGAAAAAAACACTTTTTTACTGAAATCTACGGAAAGATAAACTGATTAATAATTACTTTTCTTTTATTGATATTAAAACTGTAGTTTCGAATATAATTTAATTTCGAGAGAAGCCCGTCAAATAGAAAAGTATATCAATCAACAGTAAATACTCAAAAGTGCAAATATTACATTATTTTTCGAGTGTTTTGGTAGAAAAAAACACTTTTTTACCGAAATGTACGGAAAGATAAATTTATTAATAATCGCTTTTATTTTATTGATATTAAAACTGTAGTTTCGAATATAATTTAATTTCGAGAGAAGCCCGCCAAATAAAAAAGTATATCAATCAACAGTAAATACTCAAAAGTGCAAATATTACATTATTTTTCGAGAGTTTTGGTAGAAAAAAAAACTTTTTTACCGAAATCTACGGAAAGATAAATTGATTAATAATCACTTTTATTTTATTGCTATTAAAACTGTAGTTTTGAATATAATTTACTTTCGAGAGAAGCCCGCCAAATAGAACAGTATATCAATCAATAGTAAATAATCAAAAGTGCAAATATTGCATTATTTTTCGAGTGTTTTGGTAGAAAAAAACACTTTTTTACCGAAATCTACGGAAAGATAAATTGATTAATAATCACTTTTATTTTATTGCTATTAAAACTGTAGTTTTGAATATAATTTAATTTCGAGATAAGCCCGCCAAATCGAAAAGTATATCAATCAACAGTGAATAATCAAAAGTGCAAATATTGCATTATTTTTCGAGTGTTTTGGTAGAAAAGAACACTTTTTACCGAAATCTACGGAAAGATAAATTGATTAATAATCACTTTTATTTTATTGATATTAAACCTGTAGTTTCGAATATAATTCAATTTCGAGAGAAGCCCGCCAAATAAAAAAGTATATCAATCAACAGTAAAGACACAAAAGTGCAAATATTACATTATTTTTCGAGTGTTTTGGTAGAAAAAAACACTTTTTTACCGACATCTACGGAAAGATAAACTGATTAATAATCACTTTTATTTTATTGATATTAAAACTGTAGTTTCGAATATAATTTAATTTCGAGAGAAGCCCGCCAAATAAAAAAGTATATCAATCAACAGTAAATACTCAAAAGTGCAAATATTACATTATTTTTCGAGTGTTTTGGTAGAAAAAAACACTTTTTTACAGAAATCTACGGAAAGATAAATTGATTAATAATCACTTTTATTTTATTGCAATTAAAACTGTAGTTTTTAATATAATTTACTTTCGAGAGAAGCCCGACAAATAGAAAAGTATATAAATCAACGGTGAAGACTCAAAAGTGCAAATATTACATTATTTTACGAGTGTTTTGTAGAAAAAAACACTTTTTTACCGAAATCTACGGAAAGATAAATTGATTAATAATCACTTTTATTGATATTAAAACTGTAGTTTCGAATATAATTTAATTTCGAGAGAAGCCCGCCAAATAGAAAAGTATACCAATCAACAGTAAATACTCAAAAGTGCAAATATTACATTATTTTTCGAGTGTTTTTGTAGAAAAAAACACTTTTTTACGGAAATCTACGGAAAGATAAATTGATTAATAATCACTTTTATTTTATTGCTATTAAAACTGTAGTTTTGAATATAATTTAATTTCGAGAGAAGTCCGCCAAATCGAAAAGTATATCAATCAACACTGAATAATCAAAAGTGCAAATTTTGCATTATTTTTCGAGAGTTTTGGTAGAAAAAAACACTTTTTTACCGAAATCTACGGAAAGATAAGTTGATTAATAATCACTTTTATTTTATTGATATTAAACCTGTAGTTTCGAATATAATTCAATTTCGAGAGAAGCCCGCCAAATAGAAAAGTATATCAATCAACAGTGAATAATCAAAAGTGCAAATATTGCATTATTTTTCGAGTGTTTTGGTAGAAAAAAACACTTTTTTACCGAAATCCACGGAAAGATAAATTGATTAATAATCACTTTTATTTGATTGATATTAAAACTGTAGTTTCGAATATAATTTAATTTCGAGAGAAGCCCGCCAAATAGAAAAGTATATCAATCAACAGTAAATAGTCAAAAGTGCAAATATTGCATTATTTTTCGAGTGTTTTGGTAGATAAAAACACTTTTTTACTGAAGTCTACGGAAAGATAAACTGATTAATAATCACTTTTCTTTTATTGATATTAAAACTGTAGTTTCGAATATAATTCAATTTCGAGAGAAGCCCGCCAAATAGAAAAGTATATCAATCAGCAGTAAATAATCAAAAGTGCAAATATTGCATTATTTTTCGAGTGTTATGGTAGAAAAAAAAACACTTTTTTACCGAAATCTAGGAAAAGATAAATTGATTAATAATCACTTTTCTTTTATTGATATTAAAACTGTAGTTTCGAATATAATTTAATTTCGAGAGAAGCCCGCCAAATATAAAAGTATGCCAATCAACATTAAATAAACAAAAGTGCAAATTTTGCATTATTTTTCGAGTGTTTTGGTAGAAAAAAACACTTTTTTACCGAAATCTACGGAA
>NW_022877053.1:0-1431 GCF_010883055.1 Belonocnema kinseyi
TTTTGAAAGTAAGTAACTTAAATTAAAGGATTTTTTATTGCAAGTTATCAAAACCAAGAACTCTTGAATTTTAAAATAATGACAATTGAACGACATGTAGTGGGCAAGAGTTACAATCGACAACTGCTTGATCTCGAAGATATTTAAACTGAAATCCTTATATTTTAATGATTTTAAAGACGAGTCAAAGTTATCAATTCTAAGAATTCCAAACTGAAGAAATTTAAAATAAAAAATGTGAAAATTATAGAATTTTTAATTGTAAAACTAAAAACTTACCTAATTTGTAATTCTAAATTCTTAAAATAAAAAAACTCTTTAATTTAAAAGATTGACAATTTAAATTTCGAAAAAGTACACACGAAATCTCTTGAAATTTGAAGATTCATAAATTGAAATTGTTGACTTTTAATGATTTCGGAAATAAAAAGTCAAGTTTTCAATTCTAACTGTACTAAAAATAAAAAAAATTGATATTAAATCATCAAAATTGAAGAATTTTTAATAGAGAGTTTAAAACATTAAGAATTCATAAATTTGAATAGATTTATGACTCAATGGTCTACTCTCTAAATATAAATCAGTGAAATTTCACTGATTGTGAGTGAAATTTCACTGATACAAATAGTCTCTCTACTGGAATTGTTTAAACTCTTAAATCCGCTCTTCATTTAAAAGTATTACAATTTTTTAATAAAACCAACACAAAATCTTTCCAGCAAATTAGGTAAATAATTTTTTAATCTTAACTAAAAGTTTGTTCAAGATAAAGGAGAACGATAAGAACGAAGATAAAGATTTTGGCGACAGTCGTTTTTCTTTTCTTTAATGAATTTTCATTCAAAATTTTCCAAAATTTTCCTCTTTTTTAAAACTTTTATGAAAGCTTCAATTTGCAGGTAAATTTGGTTCACTTTCTCAATTAAAAATAAAATTGAAATTGGAAATTAAATGTATTGGAAATTCGAGTAAAAAGGTTAAGACCCCCCGGCGTGAACGACGACGAGACGTAACTTACCGTGACCGTAACCCTTCGCTCGATTCCTGAAAAACGAAGAAAAAAATGACAGAAAAAATTGGTGGCAGCCATGCACTTGTCGTGGCAGCCAACACCTTCTTGAAGTGGCAAGCCCTGTTCTAGGGCAGTGGTCGGCACGCTCTTGACCTGGGCAGGGTAGTCTGCCCTGGCTGCCCTGTGACCTACTCTCAGGGCAGTACCGGCGAGTTTGGCCAGACCACCCCTTTCCTCAAGGGTCCTTTTTTAGAAAATGGGAAAAAAATGTGACATTAAAAAATTCGTAATTTTACAATCAGTGACTTGAAAGTAACATATTTGGAATCTCCGTATTTTTACGATTCCAAAGACATTTAATTTGTCTATAAAGGTTGAAAATTTGAGAAGTATTTAGTATTAAATTGACTGTAAAGCTG
>NW_022877054.1:0-1073 GCF_010883055.1 Belonocnema kinseyi
AATAAAAGTGATTATTAATCGATTTATCTTTCCGTAGATTTCGGTAAAAAAGTGTTTTTTTCTACCAAAACACTCGAAAAATAATGCAAAATTTGTACTTTTGTTTATTTAATGTTGCTTGATGTACTTTTCTATTTGGCGGGCTTCTCTCGAAATTAAATTATATTCGAAACTACAGTTTTAATATCAATAAAATAAAAGTGATTATTAATCGATTTATCTTTCCGTAGATTTCTGTAAAAAAGTGTTTTCTTCTACCAAAACACTCGAAAAATAATACAAAATTTGAACTTTTGTTTATGTAATGTTGATTGATATACTTTTCTATTTGGCGGGCTTCTCTCGAAATTAAATTATATCCGAAACTACAGTTTTAATATCAATAAAATAAAAGTGATTATTAATCAATTTATCTTTCCGTCGATTTCGGTAAAAAAGTGTTTTCTTCTACCAAAACACTCGAGAAATAATGCAAAATTTGCACTTTTATTTATTTAATGTTGATTGACATACTTTTCTATTTGGCGCGCTTCTCGCGAAATTAAATTATATTCGAAACTACAGTTTTAATATCAATAAAATAAAAGTGATTATTCATCAATATACCTTTCCGCAGATTTCGGGAAAAAAGTGTTTTTTTTTCTACCAAAACACTCGAAGAACAATGCAAAATTTGTACTTTTGTTTATTTAATGTTGATTGATATACTTTTCTATTTGGCGGGCTTCTCGCGAAATTAAATTATATTCGAAACTACAGTTTTAATATCAATAAAATAAAAGTGATTATTAATCCATTTATCTTTCCGTCGATTTCGGTAAAAAAGTGTTTTCTTCTACCAAAACACTCGAGAAATAATGCAAAATTTGCACTTTTATTTATTTAATGTTGATTTACATACTTTTCTATTTGGCGGGCTTTTCTCGAAATTAAATTATATCCGAAACTACAGTTTTAATATCAATAAAATTAAAGTGATTATTAATCAATTTATCTTTCCGTCGATTTCGGTAAAAAAGTGTTTTCTTCTACCAAAACACTCGAGAAATAATGCAAAATTTGCACTTTTATTT
>NW_022877055.1:0-1123 GCF_010883055.1 Belonocnema kinseyi
ACTTTGCAGGATTCAATTCAACAACGATTTATATCAAAATTTATTTTTATTACTTTTATTATTTTTTTTATTAATAAAAAATTCGATTTTTTACAACTTTTTCATATTTTTTTCAAATACTATGCACATTTTCAAACAAATTTTTTCTTCCAGAAATATATATTCGATTATTGTATTTTCAATAAATAAATAATATTTAATAAACAATTTTTTTAATTGTTTAAATTCAGGAATTTTCTAGTTCGGTTATTTTATAATTCAGCCATTTTCTCTGGTGATTTTTAAAATTCGGTAATATCTGATTGTCTGGAATTTTATTTATTTTATTTTTCTGAATTTTCCAATTCGACTTTTATATTTCGGGACTTTCATAATTTCTGGAATTTTATTATTTGGTTATTTTTCAATTTACGAATTTTACAGTTTCGGGAATTTTATTTTTCGGGATTTTTCAGTCGCTTTTTCCGAAAAATAAAATTCCCACAGCACTGTGAAAATTCCGAAATTATAACATTGTCGAAATATAAAAGTCCCGAATTGGAAAATTCTCGACAATTTACAATCTTACCGAATTTGAGAATTGCCGACAGAAAATTTCCGAATTATACAATATCCCGGCTAGACAACTCTCTAATTTGAACAATTAAAAAATAGTTTGTTTAGAAATTTTTTTTAATAGAATAATAAAATATTTTTAATAAAGAAAAAACTTTTTAATGTTTAAAGTTTCTAAAAATTATTGTTGGAATATAAAATAACAATATTTGAATAAATGTATTTTTTGATAAAAAATTATTTGAAAATGTGCATCGTATTTTTGTACATTACAGAGAACGCTCGCAAAAATGAAATTATTATTTAAAAAAATAAAAATAAAAGTCGCGTTAAATCAGCCTGCATTGAATCCTGCAAATTTTGTTTCATTTAAAGCTCACGTGTTTTAAATTTATGTTTGTATCGCATATTTATACAATTATTGTTATTTTAAATTAAAAAAATAATTTAAAAAAATTAAACATCAAAACAAAATTTCTATAATAAAAATATTTGATTACTGTATTTTTAATAAATAAATAATATTGATCACAAAACTGTTTTCTCAATTTCTGCAATTCGGGAATTT
>NW_022877056.1:0-1011 GCF_010883055.1 Belonocnema kinseyi
GCTGAAATAATATTTATTTAGACCATACAACTATCCAGCGTATGAAGAAAATCCGGAATGTTCAACACAGTGAATGATCACATATACAAGGATGTTGGCAAAACTACTTCTCTGAAACTCTTCGAAACTCTTCTGCCAATTGAAAGGCACAAAACGAAGATTTGCTGGTAGAATAATGCTAAAGTTCGTACCAATTCTGACGATTAGAGCACTTAAGTAGTGCAGGGAAAAGGCACCAGTGCAAGTAATCACTGCACTACCTTATGTCAAACTCGAAATCACCCATAATGTTTCGTCAATGCTCGGAAGTTATGCCCTATGATGAATCACAGATATTATGTGACATACGCTTATCCATAATTAAAAGCTCTGTCCGAGAAGGAAGGCATCGCTAGATTTCGCAAAAAATATTTTTGAATATTCCCATATCCATCTCGAAGGTATCATGTGTATACTTCAAACTGACTTGTCTTCTGCGAACATTGACTCGTCGCTGAAATAATGTTAATTCAGCCACTTCAACTATGCAGCGTATGAAGAAAATCCGGAATGTTCAACACGGTGAATGATTACATGTACAAGGATGTTGACAAACCTACTTCTCTGAAACTCTTTGAAAGATAACGCAGTGCCCTAAGGCTGAGCTCGACTGGTGGTTGAGGTGCACCCGGGGTTTTCCTAAAAGTGGCATGAGAATCCTTTATAACTTGTCAAAGAAATTATGTTTGTCAAACGCGCACACCCTTCCCCGTATTATAGGGTGGTGGAAAGACGTGAATCATTAAAGCTCACAGATGTAATTTGATAGGATAAGAAAGATTCCGATAAGAAGGCTTGCGTGCATACTTGTGCTTATCCCATTATCGTGTATAATTGATGTCGAAAGGCACCAAAACGAAGATTTGCTGATAGAATAATGCTTACGTTCATACCAATTCTGACGATTAGAGCACTTAAGTAGTGCAGGGAAAAGGCACCAGTGCAAGTAATCACTGCACTACCTTATGTCAA
>NW_022877057.1:0-1939 GCF_010883055.1 Belonocnema kinseyi
ATTTCGGTTGTTCGGTTATTATTTTCGGTTCGACTTTGATTCCTATAGAATCAAACCGAAGGGCCTATGACAAAACCACCGAACGCGTCCTCGGGTTGCGGATAGAGGGTCCCTGTACCAAGAGTTTCTGCTGAATATATTTACAAAAATTTCTCTACATCACGGAAGGATTTAAAAAAAGTTGTCAATTATTTTTCGTACTTTTGGCCGCTCTTATTCTTCAATAACTATGATAAAAAATTAAAGGAGCAAACATTTTCTCACGAAAAAAAATTATTTTTCCTCCGAAATCTAGTGATAGACACGTAAATAATAATATTTCTCTGAGGAGATGTTTAAGAAACGCTCAATTATTATTTGGTAACAAAAATCACTCAACTATTGGAAAAGTGGTATTACGTTCCTTGGAAAAAATTATTTTCTCCATGAAATCACGTTTCAAATAAATTAACCGCAATACTTTAATAAAGTTCTAATAAAAATCAGTAAATTTAATTATAATTATTAAATATATATTTGAGTATATTTTTCAAATTTTTTATTTCATTCATAATATTTTTGGATAGCGATAGAAAATATTGTATTCTAATAATTTGTTGTGATTCTCAATCACCTACATGACTGTTGAATACACACTGTCATTATTTATTTATAAAAATATTTATAACGACTTATTAATGGACAATATTTAGTATTCATCTATGATTAATATCATTTTCACACAAATCTTCAGCATTTTCAGTTAAGAGAAAATATTTTTCAGTGATTAAGCATTGCAATAAAGTATTGATTTATATAAAAATAATTAATGACAGTAAGGTTAAATCTTCAATCAAACTTTTTTTTAATTGAGTGTGCATTCAGTCATTATGATGGACAATGAGTCGACGTCTTTACGACATCGTTACAAAATATTTACGACAACTTTACGACATAATATGTTCATACCGTTAAGGTGTCTTAACGATATCGTAAACTAGTCGTATGACCAGACGATGTCTTTACGATATCGTAAAGACACCGAAGCGACATGAACATAGGATGTCCTAAAGTCGTCGTAAAGATGTCGTAACGATGTCGTAACGAAGTCGTCAAGACGTCGCCAAATGTTGTGCCCACTGAGTATTGAAGGGGAGGTTAAACAGCGTCAAAGTAGGGTCCCGAGTTATAAAAATATAGGCTCTAAAGATTCAAAGTAGCTTCAGAGAGGTGTTACAGCTACAAAGTAGGCTCTCATGTTTCATTCACTAGAAGTTAAAAGTTTAAAGCAGAGGCTATAAGTTTCAAGAGAGTTACAGCAGGTTCTAATAAGAAGCTACAACTTCAAAGTAGGGTCTAAATTTCGACTCGGGATAGTAACTAGAAATATTTGAGTTGAAAGTCAATTCGCAATATTGACAATTCTAAATAAAATCTCCGAATTTTTTTTTTTCTTATAGAAAATGTCTTACCAGGTGTATACATATGAAACCGGTATTGCCATCTAGCGGCCAGTAGGCACACTTGTAGGCACTGTCGGAATTTACCATTTGTGCTAATTGGCGTATTGTCATCTGTCAACAATATCCAATACCAAACATTTCAAGTTTCATATGACATCGTGATTTTTTTCGCTCTTGAAAATGTCGAAATACGTGCCTTCAAACAACGATTTGCGGGGAGCATTAATTTTCTGTTTCCATTTGGGTAAATCGGCGATAGAATCTCATCGACTGCTTGTCGAAGCTTACGGAGAGCATGCTCTTGGTCGAACGCAGTGTAATGAGTGGTTTAACATGTTCAAAAGTAGCAATTTTGATTTGAGAAACGCTGACCGCGGCAAACCGCGGCTGACCTGAGACAAAACTGACTCGGGAATTGGTTGAGTCGTACAGCTGGCAACCGCTACCCCACCCCGCTTACTCACCAGACTTGGCTCCATCCGACTACCACTTATTTG
>NW_022877058.1:0-1295 GCF_010883055.1 Belonocnema kinseyi
TTTGAACACTCAGCGGACGTATTTCGTTTTTACCTACTAAACATAACCTCCAGCATACTGAAAGATTTATAAAATAATTACTGCATGTGAAATACATTGCGAAATTCATAATAGAGAGATAATAAATATTAGAAACTGAAGAAATTAATCCTCCAGTAACTTCAAAGCGAAACATATCCGAATTTCCTTTACAAGTAAACGCATTTTTCCGGGATGAATTGTCATATCAAAACTTTTTTGTACTAAAAACCCTTACAAACTTGTGTTACTTCAACTCAAGTCAACCTTTTGGAAATTTTACATTTTTACAGAGAGTTGTTACTATTATAAAGTTTTAATTCTTTTTGAATTTGTATTAAATATATAGTGCATACATTTTGTGTTAAAAAAATTTGTCGAAAATGTTTAAATGATTCAAAATATAAAAAATAGTCAAGTTGCGAATTTTTGTATGAAAATTATTTGAATAATAAATCATTATTGTAAATTTTCAAAGTATTGTAGGAAAAAGTGATTGGAAATACCTTCTTCGCTCATTCCGTAAAGAAATTCTGAGTTCATTTCGTATAAAAAGTTGTGTCGCTTGCTTAAAAAATATAGAAGCTGTAAATAAGTTGATAAAAGCTGTTTAAGTAATGAAGAATTCTTGTGAATTTTCAAAGCATTATAGAAAAAAAATCATCGGAATAATATTCTTAGTTAATAATGTTAAAAAAGGTATCCTATTCGTAAAAAAACCACTCGTAATTTTGCAATTAAACCTGTTTAAATAATTATTATTATTATAATTATTATTATATTTGCAAAAGAAGACAGAAAAGATCTGTGTTGAGTCCGTAAAGAAACTGCCTCTTAGAAAGAAAGCCAAACTCTTAATTTTTTTCAAAAATGTTGAAATATTTAATGTTGTTGTAAATTTTCAAAGGATTATAGAAAAAGGTCGTGTATAGAAAGCCGGTATCGGTAAAAAAGAACATATTTTAAAAATGGACCCTACACTGCGGGAAGTGTTGTATCTATCGCCATTTTTTACAACATTACATTCACCTGTAGATTATAGGGAGGCGGCATTATAGCGAAGCGGAACATAGTTGGTGCACTTTGTTGGCGGAAACTG
Source organism: Belonocnema kinseyi (assembly GCF_010883055.1). Lineage (NCBI taxonomy): Eukaryota > Metazoa > Arthropoda > Insecta > Hymenoptera > Cynipidae > Belonocnema > Belonocnema kinseyi. Next base: position 1,118 of record NW_022877058.1, read on the forward strand.
TTGTTGGATTATTTTCTTTTTGAAAATGTAACATGTATTGTTTTTAATATCAGAGGGGGTTAGGTAGACTCCATGCAGATAGAAGAGTATCGAAATTCAATAGTCGAAAATCGACATCGACCAGAATATCTGCTTAACTTTACAAGAACATCTGGTTATGTTCAGCAGAACGTTGTAT
>NW_022877059.1:0-1350 GCF_010883055.1 Belonocnema kinseyi
TCTAGTCGGGAGTGGTGCTGACTGAAAACAGATGATTTGGAGCGATTCGCGCGCCATCTGTTGGTCATTCTAAGGACTTATTGAACTACCCTCGTATCTTGGATAATATTTAGTTAAATATAACAACTTAAATGTTTCTAAACAATTTAGATAAACAAATTCCAAATGTTTGCAGTTTCACTTGGAAAAAGCCGGGGTTTCAGATTGTTACATTTTCCCAAATATTATCGAAGCTTAATCAAATATTTATTATTTTAAGGAATACCTGAAGTCGTTCTGGCGATTGAAGAAAATTATAATTTGAAAAAATTTCAAATTTTAATATTTCGCGACAAGAATTGTTTATAACAATGGTTATTATGAACTTTTAAATTAGTGTTGTAATTAAATGTCATTTTTATATTAATATGAAGCAATTTAAGTAAAAAAAAATTTTTACCGATAATAAGTCTATTCGTCAATTTGTTCATTATATTTGTTCATAACAAATAAATAAAATAATAAACAAATTATTTGTATTCTATGCGCCCTTGAACATTCTTTTAAGACAATATAAAGCTTCCCAGCTCAGCTATGGAAGCGTAAAAAATTGTTATACAGAAAATTTCAGTTTTTCCATACTTTTTCCATACTGGATTTTTTAAAAAAATTCAAAATTGCACTAAAATTAAAGGCTTTGGAAATTTCTGAACAAAAAAGTCGATGTTCTCCCACTGTTTGGCGCCCCAATTAAGCTTCACACGTATTTCCCATGAAAAAAAAAGTTTTTGTTAATTTTATCAGAACCGTCAATATTAGCTAAATTGAATTGAAACTTAATATTTCACTTCAAAATTAACCATAGAATACGAATAAAATAGTAAATTAGTGCTATAAAAATAATAAATTATTTAAGTAATTAGTTTTGGTAACTACAATTAATTATATACCTCAATCTAATGGAAAATTGGACAAAAAGGGGAAAAAATGTGAAAAACATGCAACTTTCTAGAATTATTCGAAGAGAATATCGTTAACAATAAAAAAATAATTTAAACAATTATTTTTGTTAAGTAGAATTAAATTTTCCCCCACTCTATTTGAAAATTGGACAATGAGTGGGAATTTTTTTTAAAAACCATGACTTTCTAACTCTATTCTGAGATAAAATTACTAAAAAGAATATAAATTGCTTACAAAATATATGTAAGCATCTAATTATCACTGTAAAGTAGAATTTCATGTATATCAGAAACAATTCGCAGTAAAAAAAACTGCGCAAAAATAATTAATATCGCCAAAAAGACCGCAAACCCCATTTTTTCATTTATGAAGTTATTTTGGACCCTATAAGAAAAATAAGAGAAAATA
>NW_022877060.1:0-1181 GCF_010883055.1 Belonocnema kinseyi
TGTTTGGTTAAAATATCAACTGTACATCTTCTTGGGTTTGAAAGTCGATTATTTCACTAAGAGTTGAACTACTTTGTCAAAAAAAATACGTTTTTTTAACAAAGTATTTTAATTATGATTGAAAATTTAACTATTTGGTTGAAATTTTAACTCTTTCATTGAAAACTCATATTTTTCGCTTAAAAATTTCAATTTTTTGTAGATAATTCGTCTTTTTTACTTTAAAATTAAATAATTTCTTTAAAAATTCATGTATTTTGTTTAAGATTTGTCTTTTTTTGTAGATTATCAATTTTCTTGGTCGAAAATTCATCTGATTCGTCGAAAATTTAACAACCTCGTTTAAAATTAATTTTTTCTGTAAAAAATTATTTATCTTTATCTGAAAATGTGACTATTATATGATTGATTAAAAATTAATCGTTTATATTGGTTAAGTAGGAAAATCGTTTTTTTTTTGTATAGAACATTAATCTTCTTGGTCAAAAATTCACCTTTTCCCTTGAAAATTTAACAATTTTGTTGAAAATTCGTTTTTTTGTCTTGTTCAATTCAATTTTTTAGCACAGTTTTTATCTGGAAATTGTACTATTCCATTTTTGGTTGAAACTTTATCCTGTACATTTTATTAGTTAAAACACCAATTATTTGATAGAAAATTAATTTATTTTCTTGAAAAGTAAACTTTTGGGTTGAAAATTGATTTATTGTGTAAATTAGGTTTTTTCCTAAAATTAAAAAAACTACAAAATAAAAACATTGCTTTAAAATCGTCCTGATTCCTTTTCTTTAATTTTTAAAATCTTTTCAAATACTCACTTAAAATTAATTTTTCAAACTAAAAAATCATTTTCAATTTTCTTAGCAATCACAAGAATTTTTGTTATTCTTTTTGAATATTTTACAATTCTCAAAAGCTTTGTTTTTTAAATCTGCAAAAATCTACATCGTGTTTCAAATTATTTCAAATAATTTCAAGTTTTAAATTAATTTTGAACATTATTCTAAATTAAAATTGTAGCGTTCAAACATATTACGCTATTATTTTTAAGATTCAAAATGATAATAATTCAAAAAAATTTCAATTCGTAACATTAAAAATTGAACGATTAAATTAATTTTTTAACTAAAAATTTTTAAAAATAAAATTTACATTGTTTTTATTTTAAGTTGTTCCAGAT
>NW_022877061.1:0-1378 GCF_010883055.1 Belonocnema kinseyi
GCGAGGGCGCATACTTTGAACAAAATATTTGTTATCATTCTCTTGAAATAAATGTGTTTTTTTCTTGAAAAAATACCGGTTTCATATGTATACACCTGGTAGAATGACAAACTTAGGTGAATCTAAGTGAAAAATATATTATTTACTAGAAAGTTTCATAAGGTTTTAAATAAATCCTCGAGAAATAATAATTTTAGTTATTATGTCCTCAACATGGTATGAAACTTTATCCACTGTGGAAGAGATATTCATTTTTGCTATGCTAGATTTTATTCGATGATTCAGTAAACCAACAGTCGAGTTGCAGTCGCACGGCATCTCCCATCATCTTCCAAATCATTCCGGTTCGTATAAAAGTATTAGGCACCTCGAAGATATTTACCATTTCTTTTATTTGGTATAAAGTGTCGAATTTTCAACTTACTTATAGTCCTCTTTGACATTCATTATTTAATAACGAATCTGTCTTTTACGATTGCAAATATGAGAGTTTATTTAAGTAGGATATCACAAGGTTGATTATCATGGTTCGAAGTTGACGCCACTGGCGTAAACCTTTTAGTGATGCTATTGCAATGCTTTTTGCCATGTTAGTGGCTTTCCTATTAAATTTGTAGACTTTTATTCTATTAGGAGAGATAAAAAACTTATTTTTCAATAAGAAAAAGCAGTGGGTTTAGTATTTATGTATTTAAATAAGAAATCGGATAATTGTGGACTTTTGCGAAGCTCTATTGCTCGAGGACTCGGCTGGAGAAATGGTGCCTTCGATATTTTCGTTTATGAACCAAATGTCGGTTATGAATTGCGAGAGTACGTTTTAGGATACACAAAAATTAATCTTCTTGATTATATGCGGAGACTTTTTTTATTAATATTTCTTTCATCGCATATATAATTAAAAATTTGTCATAAGGACAATCGCAGGATTTCGCCGGGAGCGGGTGCTAATCTGAAAAATTGCACCCGCTTCCAGCGAAATCGCGGTAAAATTTCAGCCACAACCACGTGCCGAAAATTCGATAACGAACATGGTTCGCTTCTTGAAGTCAAGAAGAACCATGTCAGGCCTCGAGTGAGCAACAGAAACAATTGTCGAGAATATAAAGTTCCAGTATATGCGGCACTTCCCATTCTCGACAATTGACTCAATTTCTCTAGGAGCATTTAGAGGAGCGATATTAAGGTGAATGCCTTAGGAGTGACAGAGATAGTAATAAAGCACTCTTAGTGCCGCATTGTGCCTTTGAATGTAGCTCGTTCCCGCGTGTGTTGAACAACTAGATAGTATGTGAGCTAAATGCTCGGGGTGTGCATGGCACGCCCTGCAGCTATCATTGGGAATGTCTTGGCTCAAAATGTGGCGACGGTATGTTAA
>NW_022877062.1:0-1151 GCF_010883055.1 Belonocnema kinseyi
CCGTTAAAAATTATTTATATTTATCTGAAAATGTAACTATTATAGGATTGATTAAAAATTAATCATATATATTGGTTCAGTTTGAAAATCTTTTTTTTTATAGAACATTAATCTTCTTGGTCAAAAATTCACCTTTTCCTTGAGAATTTAAAAATTTTGTTGAAAAGTCGTTTTTTTCCTTGTTCAATTTAATTTTTTATCACAGCTTTTATCTGGAAATTGAAATATTCCATTTTTGGTTAAACTTTATCCTGTAAACTGTATTAGTTAAAACACCAATTATTTGTTAGAAAATAAATTTATTTGTTTTCGATTAGGACTTCAAATATTATTTCAGTCTAAAAAATTTTTATCTCCAGCCCATGCATTTTGAAATTTTTTAACTAAAAAAAGAAAATTTCGTTAATTATCAGCAATATTTGACGGTTCATTTAAAAAAATCCATTACAAACAACTGTTAAAAACTATGCAAATTTGAACAGAATGGTTCGAAACAGAAAGCCTTGAATTGTTAAATTTGTAATGAGCTAAATTTTAAGTTTAAACGCTACAATTTTAATTTAAAAAAAGATTCAGAATTAATTTAAAACTTGAAATTATTAAAAATAATTTGAAACACGATTTAAACTTTTGCAGATTAAAAAAAAAAGCTTTTTGAGAATTGTAAAGTATTTAAAAAGAATAACAAAAATTGTTGTCATTGCTAAGAACATTGAAAATGATTTTTTATTTTGACAAATAAATTTTAAGTGAGTATTTGAAAACAACAAACCAAACAAGTTCGATTTTCAACAAAATTATTTAATTTTAAAGTCATAAAGAGTATCATCTACAAAAAAGCTGAATTTTTAACCCAAAATATGATTTTTCTACCAAAATTTTAATTGTCGACCAAATAGTTTAACTTTCTATCAAATTGTAGACTTTTAACGCTCAAAGATGCAATTTTAACAAAAAAGTAAAAATTTTAACAAAAAATTTAATTTGAAGGTAAATAGTTGAATTTTCAACTATAATTATGAATCCTTAATATGAAAAAATTAATTTTCTTTACTAAGTACTTCAACTGTAAGTGATTAATCGAATTTTCCACCCAAAAATTATGATTTTAATTTTTAACAATACAGTTGCATTTACCACAAAACAACTTT
>NW_022877063.1:0-1173 GCF_010883055.1 Belonocnema kinseyi
TATTAAAGATTAAAATTTATCACCTTAAATTTAATTAACATAAGTAACAAATAAATACATTATTTACTTGTAGGTTATATCATAGATCATTGAATATGATTTCGATAATATAAATGAATTTATTGTTAAAGTACCTCTATTTCAATTAGTTAATTTTTCGGAATTATGCTGGTGTTCTGAGATTAATATTTTCATTCAATTTACAAAAATATATGTAAAAATGTTCAACTGAAATAGATACTTATTGTAAGAACTAGAACAATAGAAGCGTCTTAATAATTTTGAAAGACTTTGAGAATAATTTTTTTTAAACAGTTAATAACTAATTCTGAAATAATAATTGTTAATTTTAAAGATTTCAAAATTGTTAAAAAATAATATGGAAGGTTTTAATTAAATTATTTCCATTCTCCGTGATTTGATTCAAATGTAGGTAAACTTGATTTGTTAGGGCGTAAAGAGAAGGAAAAATAAGTAGTTTAGTTTCATGGGAAAATTTCAAACAATTTTTTACTAATGAGTTCTAAGAGCTCATTAAAAAAGATTCAAAAACTTTTTATATTATTGTGTAAAGTAAAAAAAAGGGTTAATAAGTGTTCAAAGCAACATCGGGCCAAAATAAATAATTTTAGAATAAATTTAATAAATTTAAGAGATATTTACAATTTTTAACACCATTACAAAACAATAAAAATGTATAAGATATTTCAGGAGTTTTTGAAAATTCAGGATAATGACATAAATTCTTTAGGTTCCCAAAACAATTGCTTAAGAATTTTTAATTTGAAAAATGAGCTTCAGCATAAAATTCAAAAAAGATTTTAAAACATCAAATATTTCCTTAAATTTCGAGAAAGGGTAAAAGATTTTAAAGCAAAATTTTTTACTTTTATAACATTAAGAAATAAAAAATAAGTTAAACCATACAATTCTACAAATATTGCGAAAATGTACAAGAATAAAGAAGATTTTTAAACTGCAGAAGATTTAAAGAATATGAAATATTCACAAATATTTTATAATTTTCTTCAAATTAGTCAGAAATTTTGGAAGATTTTGAGGTAAATTTTGTACACTTTAAATGATTTTTCAACATTTTAAGAAAAAATTGGATTCATTTATAAATATTTTTATGAATTCAAGAGACTTTGCATAGACTTTAAATATTTAAAA
>NW_022877064.1:0-1110 GCF_010883055.1 Belonocnema kinseyi
CAGGTTTTTACTAGTGTTTCAGCCTGTCTGTATGCATGTTTGTTTGCGAGTATAATAACTTTAAAAAAAATCATCTATTATATTGGCCTTTGGTATACTTTTCAAGTGTCAGAATCTAAAGATCAAGTTCATTGGCTATTTTGGGTGAAAATTCAAAAAGTTAAAGAATTTTCAAAATTTCTGAGACAATTTTTTTCAAGATATAAAAATACCATGTACGTGTATTCGTAATAATTGGAAATTCGAACAATTTACCTTATCGACTTCTTTTCATAAAAAGAATATTACCAGAATTATAGAATTTTCAACAAATTAAAAAAAAATACCAACATGAAAATTGTAAACTAACCAACGCGAGACTTGAAAAAAACTGTAGAGAAGAAAAACGTTGCTTTTTGAAAGCCCTACAAGATTATCATAACAACTTTTCAAATTGTTTTGAATAATCGAAAATTCAAAATTTGAAAGCACCAAAAATAATGAAAAATCACAAATTTAATTTAGTGATCAAACTGTGCAAGATGCGAAAAAAAGACAACATTAAAAATATAAGATATAAGTGTATGGATAAACGACATAAGCAACGAAAAGAATAAATAGATAAAAGTTGTTTACCGAAAAAAGAGCTAATAAATGTGTTATTAATTTAAAATGCTATTAACAATTTTCTGTGTTATTAATGTTACTAATGCCGTGGCATTTCGTAAATCTGAACATTTTTATCGAGACATTCGATAAGCACACATAAGAAGAATACATACATAAAGAATACATAATAAGGAGTAAATGAAAACAAATTCACGAATCGGATAAAGTTTCGATGAAACCAGACATAGTCAAGGATGTTCAGAAATCATGAATTAAAATTAAAGCACCAAGGTTCAAAATGTCATTCTTTGACTATCGCAAATTTTTTTACAATTTAAAATGTCATATAAATAAAAAGTTAAACTTCACGTACCAAAAAAATAAAGAAGGAAAGAAGATAAACAAGGCAACCTCGCAATGCCTTTAAAGCATGCTTGTTTTCTTTATTTTGCCCTTCGTTATTTCTGAATTTTGTGATTCATAAAAATATATTTGTCAATATTTTGGTGTTAATTCAACAAA
>NW_022877065.1:0-1772 GCF_010883055.1 Belonocnema kinseyi
ATAAAACATATTTCATAGCTTTATGGAAATATACAAGCAAAATTCATAAAAATATGGCAAATACGTTGAAAAAGATATTCCCGCTATATGGTTAAAAAAAAATCGCTCGGCCGCTAGGACTCGATCATTCGCTCCAGAGTGGAATCTGATTTCTAGTCAGACACCACAGGAGATCTGATTTATAGTCAGACGCCTTAGCCACTCGGCTACAGCTGCGGATATTATTTCGGATGTGATTGTAGCACACAATCTTCTCTTGCAGAAAGACTATTAATTTGCAACTGTTTTCAGAAAATGTTACTAATCAATGGCTAGGTAATGAACAGTACACAAATTAATAGAAGATTGTTCCTGCTAAAATTAAGACAGCGTAAAAGTGATGAGATAAAACATATTTCATAGCTTTATGGAAATATACAAACAAAATTCATAAAAACATGACACTTACGTTGAAAAAGACATTCCCGCTATATGGTTAAAAAAAATTGCTCGGCCGCTAGGACTCGATCATTCGCTACAGATTGGAATCTGATTTCTAGTCAGACACCACAGGAGATCTGATTTATAGTCAGACGCCGTAGCCACTCGGCTACAGCTGCGGATAGTATTTCGGATGTGATTGTAGCGCACAATCTTCTCCCGCAGAAAGACTATTTATTTGCAATTGTTTTCAGAAAATATTACTAATCAATGGATAGGTAATGAACAGTACACAGATAAATAGACGATTGTGCCTGCTAAAATTAAGACAGCGTAAAAGTGATTAGATAAAATATATTTCATAACGTTATGGAGATATACAAGCAAAGTTCATAAAAATATGGCAAATACGTTGAAAAAGGTATTCCCGCTATATGGTTAAAAAAAAAAAATTGCTCGGCCGCTAGGACTCGATCATTCGCTACAGATTGGAATCTGATTTCTAGTCAGACACCACAGGAGATCTGATTTATATTCAGACGCCTTAGCCGCTCGGCTACAGCTGCGGATATTATTTCGGATGTGATTGTAGCACACAATCTTCTCCCGCAGAAAGACTATTTATTTGCAACTGTTTTCAGAAAATGTTACTAATCATTGGCTAGGTTATGAACAGTGCGCAAGTATATGGACGATTTTTCCTGCTAAAATTAAGACAGCGTAAAAGTGATGAGATAAAACATATTTCATAGCTCTATGGAAATATACAAGCAAAATTCATAAAAACATGACACATACGTTGAAAAAATATTCCCGCTATATAGTAAAAAAAAAAAATTCCCCGTTCGCTAGGACTCGATCATTCGCTACAGATTGGAATCTGATTTCTAGTCAGACACCACAGGAGAACTGATTTATAGGCAGACGCCTTAGCCACTCGGCTACAGCTGCGGATATTATTTCGGATGTGATTGTAGCACACAATCTTCTCCCGCAGAAAGACTATTTATTTGCAACTGTTTTCAGAAAATATTACTAATCAATGGATAGGTAATGAACAGTACACAGATAAATAGACGATTGTGCCTGCTAAAATTAAGACAGCGTAAAAGTGATTAGATAAAATATATTTCATAACGTTATGGAGATATACAAGCAAAATTCATAAAAAACATGACACATACGTTGAAAAAAATATTCCCGCTATATAGTCAAAAAAAAAATTCCTCGGTCGCTAGGACTCGAACATCCGCTCCAGAGTGGAATCTGATTTCTAGTCAGACACCACAGGAGATCTGGTTTTTAGTCAGACGCCTTAGCCACTCGGCTACAGCTGCGGATATTATTTCGGA
>NW_022877066.1:0-1232 GCF_010883055.1 Belonocnema kinseyi
TAGCCTATCAATAAAGTAATCGTCAAATTGTGCATTTTTTTTATAAAAGTTGCTTCAGTAATTAAAAATTTTTGGTCACCATTAAAAATATAACAGGAAAGTGTCTTCAGTAAGATATTTCAAGTTGATTCCACGAAAAAAATCAATGATATTAAAAAAAATGCCTAAAATGTAAATTTGTTTATGAAAATTCTTTAAAAAATTCACATTTTTAGCTTAGTATGAAACATATGATAGCAAGAAGTATTTGGAAAAGCATTTTAAGTTGATTCCGCAAAATAAAAATCAATTATTTTCATAAAAAATTGTCAAAATGTGCATTTGTTTAATAATTGCTTAAATAATTGGAAATCATTAGCTATTCTTAACTTATTGTAAGCGCAGATCATTATCTGTGATACTTTATAGAAAAGTTTTAGTTTCAAATTAGCTAATCTTTCCGAATCACGAAAAAGAGACTTTTGTTAATTAATTTGTTTATAACATTATCAAAAATGTTTGTTGTTACACTGACCCACTGAAAATTATTTCTAGTTAGTTATTACATTGATTTATGAACATTTTAAATGAATTTGATGATCTTAGAAGAAATGGTATCACGGACCATCTAGCAACCGAAAATTGTAACTTTGTTGTTAAATAACAAATTACTGTTGAACCAAAATAAAATATCCGCAATTACTCATTATACCTGGAAGCCCTAGAGTCATTTCTGAAAAAAAATTTTTTTTAAATGCACTGCCGGTCGACTTTTTGTCCAAAAAAGGTGATTTTTTGGTTCAAAATAACGTACAGCCTACCAATATTGACAGATTTCAACAACAAAAAATTGAAAAAATCTGATAAGATTTCTAAGAGTTTTGTCCAGCCAGATTTTTGAATTAGGTCTGTATTTTTTTATAAATAAACAAACATAACGAAAAATGGCTATTTTTCTATTTGCCGTTTGCGGTGCTTGTCAATCACAGGAAAATTGTTGAAATCGCCTAAGTTTCATAGAGTAACACTAGTTAAAGATGTTCCAACATTCTACAATAAACAACAAACAATTTTGTAAAGAAATACTTCGTTGGAAAATTTTTTTCTACGATTTTCCATAATCATACGTTTTTCAAGTTATATTGCAAGAAATTTGAATGGAAACAATATTTTAATTCTTAAATTTTCTCTTAAGATAAGAATTGTTTATATTATATACAAAGTTAATGAATAAATGTAGCAATCCGGCTTTT
>NW_022877067.1:0-1184 GCF_010883055.1 Belonocnema kinseyi
CGAAACGAAACGAAATGAAACGAAATGAAACGAAATGAAATGAAATGAAATGAAATGAAATGAAATGAATTGAAATGAAATGAAATGAAATGAAATGAAATGTAATGTAATGAAATGAAATGAAATGAAATGAAATGAAATGAAATGAAATGAAATGAAATGAAATGAAATGAAATGAAGTGAAATCAAATGAAATCAAATGAAATGAAATGAAATGAAATGAAATGAAGCCAAATCAAATGAAATGAAATTAAATTAAATCAAATGAAATCAAATCAAATCAAATGAAATGAAATGAAATCAAATCAAATGAAATGAAATGAAATGAAATAATACCAAATGAAATGAAATGAAATGAAATGAAATAAAATGAAATAAAATGAAATGAAATGAAATGAAATGAAGTGAAATCAGATGAAATCAAATCAAATCAAATGAAATGAAATGAAATGCAATCAAATGAAATGAATTGAAATGAAATCAAATCAAATCAAATCAAATCAAATCAAATGAAGTCAAATGAAATGAAATGAAATAAAATGAAATGAAATGAAATGAAGTGAAATCAAATGAAATCAAATCAAATGAAATGAAATGAAATGAAACCAAATCAAATGAAATGAAATGAAATTAAATCAAATCAAATCAAATCAAATCAAATCAAATGAAATGAAATGAAATGAAATGAAAGGAAATGAAATGAAATGAAATGAAATGAAATGAAATGAAATGAAATGAAATGAAATGAAATGAAATGAAATAAAACCAAGTCAAATAAAATGAAATGAAATGAAATTATATCAAACGAAATCAAATCAAATCAAATGAAATCAAATGAAATGAAATGGCATGAAATGAAATGAAAAGAAATGAAATGAAATGAAATGAAATTAAATTAAATTAAATTAAATGATATCAAATGATATCAAATGAAATGAAATGAAATCAAATGAAATGAAATGAAATCAAATGAAATGAAATGAAATCAAATGAAATGAATTGAAATGAAATGAAACGACATCAAATGAAATGAAATGAAATCAAATGAAATGAAATCAAGTGAAATGAAATCAAATGAAATTAAATGAAATGAAATCAAATGAAATGAAATCAAATGAAATCAAATGAAATCAAATAAAATGAAATGAAATGCAATCAAATGAAATGAATTGAAATGAAATGAA
>NW_022877068.1:0-1172 GCF_010883055.1 Belonocnema kinseyi
ATCCTCAATTAAGAAAACTTTTTAAAATGAATAATTATTTAGAAAATAAAACAATTAATAATATGATATTTGTTATTATTAACTCAAGGTGGCCGTTTTAATCGAAGAAAACGTTGGCGGTCATTTCCCTTTTTTTTTAGGTTTACGAAAAAAGTTTAAGTCTCTTGAAGCAATTTTTTTTTGAAATGATAAAAACTATACATTTTATAATTTGAACGCTCAGTAAATGAATAACTGTTAAGCTTTTGTAAATTGTACAATTAAAAGACTTAAAATCATATCTTAATCCACGCTATCATTTCCAATTCTATACATTGAAAAATGAATTAACAAATTCATAGACTCTTAAAATTATATCTTTGTCAGAAATTTTTAGTGAGAGACAATACAAATTGAAAGATTAAATTTTTTAACAGGACGCTTTTATAATTAAGAGTAACATTATTTTTATTTTGGGTCCTTACAAATTAATAATAGTTTAGTAGTTATTCATGCATCAATAATCGGTTTAAAATTTATTTTAAACATTCTCTTATGAGTATTATTTAAAAAAAAAATTATTGATTTTTTTTAACTTACAGCAAAACCTTAATTATGCGAGGTAATGTGGGGAGGAGATACTTCGGATAAGCAAAAACTCGGATTATACGGAAGAAGTACATCATTCGGAAGAAGTATCTATTTTTTATATATTTGAAATAGAAAAATAAATATAAAAACTTAGAAAATAAAAGTAAACAACGTACAAATGTGAATTTAGCTTAATTAATTTATTAATTTATTAATAATTGCAAACTACTGCAAGCATTCATAATTAGGCGAAACAGCTTTATCCGTTTTAATAATTATTTTCCGTATTATCCGAGCATACACCTCGTTTAATGCGGAGATAGATAATCGAAAGTCGGATAATGGAGGTTCTACTGTATTAAAAAAATTTCTTTTCAATACACAAGAATCGCGCAGCGAAAGTTAATTATTAGTAACATAAGTTAGGAAGGTTATGCTATATTATTTTCTTTGTATATAGTAGATACGAAATCTAAATAAAAAAATAAAGAAATGTATAAAACTTCAAAACATATATAATTTTATAAAATTTTGTAAAGTTACTTCCACTTACCACATCCCACCCTTGTAACCAACCGTAATTTGTTTCGCTCCCCCCCCCC
>NW_022877069.1:0-3608 GCF_010883055.1 Belonocnema kinseyi
ACAGTATTTTTCTGAAGATAAATGATTCCTCACTATTATAATTTATTATCCGACAATAATTGGTTATTGCTCTTGCAATTTTTTAAAACAAATACATGATTGTGTAGTGAGAGGCAAGGGGACTCACAAAAATCAAGCACTCCATAAAGTGAGAGGCGAGGGCACTCACTAAAATCAAGCACCCCAGAAAGTGAGAGGCGAGGAAACTCACTAAAATTAAGCAGCCCGAATCATCTTGCAGATAAAAGGAGTCTAAAATCGCAGTGTCACCTCCACGTGGCAGATTCTGGAAACTATAACTTGATAGGATGTAGGCTGACGACAGGCGTTAATTACTAATCCGTTAGTACTTTATTTACTCAAACACTTTATACGTGAGAAGTTGGTTGAATCATGTATTTGTTTTAAAAAATTGCAAGAGCAATAACCAATTATTGTCGGATAATAAATTATAATAGTGAGGAATCATTTATCTTCAGAAAAATACTGTTCATTTTTAAGAAAGTGCTTTTTACTTAATATTTTTTCATAATAACTTTAAAAAATTTTAACTTCTTCAAACTTACAGGTTAACATTACTGAATAGTTTTTTCCGATGACTTCATGCAATTTTGGATCAATGTGAGTAATACAAAAAAATGGCATACTTGAAAACTGTTCCGCTCTATGCTGCCGCATAACGCCCGAGTGCGAGCGCGAGGACTCCCTCTACAACCGGCTCTGTAACTCAATGAATTTCAATTTGTCCATTTTCTTATTAGACATTTTTCATAGTAAAAAAGTCAAGCTTTCTTTTGAGACTATTTAAAAAAAATCGTAGATGCCTAAATTGCGAAAAAAGTTAAATAAACAATTGATTTATTGAAAAAATTGTTTAAACAATTTTTTTTGTTATAAATAATAAAATAGGATGAAAGCGTGTAAAAAGCACTTTCCAAACCCCTCATAAAAATTTTAAATCGCGTAATTAGAAAGGAAGTTACAGGCGTTTGAAACTACCCGTGCAGGCATTGGTGTTGAAAATTCAACCCCCCCTCACTTGGGGAGGGTTGGTAATCCTGGTCTTTAAGTTTGTGGATTAACTACTGTTGGGTTGGCGAACATATTCCCAGAGTTTAGAGACAATCGAAAAACATGACTTTTTGAGTTGGGGCAGTTGAGGAATAATGCCCCATATGTGTTTTTAAAAAATTATTGATGATATATTTAACAATAAACAAATAAATTCATTGGAAAATTGTTTTCTTTCAAAAATTCATAACTCAGAGACAAATTTTTCAAATCAACGGTTCAAAAAGGAAATTAAAGAGGAAGAGTGTGCCTTTAATGAAAAAATTGTTCAAGAAATTTTCACGGAATTGAAAGCCTTAATTTTTAACAGGAACCTATGCATTATTTTAGGCGTGAATGTAGAAGGTTTTGATATAAATATACACATTTCTCTGTGCAAAACCATTTATTTATTTAGTAACAAAAAATAATTTTTCCAACTAAATATGTACACAGAGGACCATGATTTTTCTCATTCAAATAATATAAAGTGAAATCGTAATGTAAAAGCACCTGTTATCGTTCGTGCACCTATTATCGTGCTAACTTGATTGAAATGTAATAAATAATCAATGTTTATACTATGACTTATAAGGAGCAATAAGTGAATTCACGTTAATCTCGCTAATATAAAAAAAAGAAATATAGTAAAAATACCCCAATTGTGGTCTGACGAAATGCATACGTAAACCCCAGGGAGGGGTCGAATTGACCCGAACTGCACTTTGACAGAATCCTATAGCTGACTGAAGGATAGTAGCAAGTCAAAATTGTACGTGAGGCTTCTATCCTTGCGTACAATTTTTTAGATGTGGGTAAGAAACGGTCTCCTTGCTTTGTTCGAAAATGGCGCCGATTTGAAATTTCGGCCTTGGTCAAATTGACCCCCCTCCCTGGGGTTAACGGGTTAATTATATAGTTTTTTCGCTTTAGGAGAATTCTACACGCACCAAGAAAATATAATTCCCCTGGCTACCTAACAACTTGTTTTTAAATAAAATTAATTGAAATAATTTAAAAGCAAAGCTTTAACGAAAAATAATTTTTTTATTAAGAATCCATGATTGGTTTTGACCTCATGAGAACCATCAATTTTGTGAGGAGCGTGCGTGTAGTTTTCGAATTGACAAAGAAATAAATTTTTTAGCACTTCAAATATGTCAAATTGGCATTTAGAAAAAGGTATGAATATGTATTGCTTTATCAATTTAACCTGCTTGTAGGAAATCGTAGTGAGAATCGTTTCACGTAGTTCTACTAAAATATACATTTTAAAATCGTGTCATGTATATCAATGCGTTTATTTTTCAAAATTTTTCCATATTGCGTGCAGGTAGTGAAACGTCTAAATTGAAAGTTGAGTTTAAAAAAATGTTACCTGTGAGATTTAATAAACTCTAATGAGTTCCATGCAGTCCCAAACACTTTAGGCTCGACATCAGGATAATCTAAGGGATAAGAAAATTAACAATGAGTATTTTATTTTTTGCTTTATATTTGCTATAAAAACTCAATTTGTTAAAAGATTCAGTTAAAAACAAAACAGAATTCTACATTTACCGAGGATTCTACCCTTGCTGTAGAACCATTTGGTTTTAAATGAACGTGATTAAAATCATTTTTAAATAGTGCTCTGAAGAAAGATTTTTTGTACTCCATTAGTTATGACTAATGATTAAATTATTAAAGAGCTCCTTCCATATATGAAAATCATATCGTTTAAATGAAAAATTTTCCGCTGTATTTTTAAGTATTCTTAAACGAAAAAATAAATGCTAGACAATAAAAGGTATTAAAATTGGTTAAAAACTTTCCAAGATTTCGCAAAAAAAAACTCATTCAACAAACTCAAAGCTGCGTAACTTCCATAATTTGGAAACTCGTTTTAAAATATGTTATCGCGATACCTTACCTAAATAATATTATTATTTTCCTCAGTTAAAAGAAAATAGCTCAAATTATATGATTGTACAGGTAATTTTAACCAACTAAATCAAACGTCGTTTCATTTTGATTGAATCTTTAAGCATACTATTTTAATAAGTTTTTTATCCTTGCCAATAATTTTAGACAAAGAAACTTTTTTTACTCATACCATATAAAGAGGTTCTCATAGAAATTTTCGTTCCTGACAGAATAAAAACTACTTTGTCAGTCGCCTTTTTACTTGAAATATTCTCCTTTGTGATTTATAAGATTTTTATAGAGACGATAAGAGTGCTAAAGTAAATAAAATGCAAGAGGCTAGAGCACTGTTCGTTCGAGGAGCGTTCACTCCTACCTTTGGTTCCCTCCTACCAATATTTCTATCTCTGTTTACTCGCATATCCTTTCTTGCTTCCTTATTCTTACAATTTTAAACCTCCAGAGCGCGAATAGAAACGTCAAATTTGCAGTAATGGCCTGATATTAACGTGTTGACGCCATTTTACCATTCATGGTCAGCCATTTTGAATTCATTTCTACCAATCGAGGAAGCGATATATTGCATTCTTCGTACTCTTTCTCTCTTGCTCTTTATCTTAGCTGTTGTATATCTTCTAGTACCTTTTTCTTGT
>NW_022877070.1:0-1061 GCF_010883055.1 Belonocnema kinseyi
TTCTTGATATTCGACAAAATTCTGTGAAAGTCCACTAATTTAAACGGTTGTGAATGTCTCTAATTTCTAGTTCTTCTAACTGAAGTAGAATATTAATAGTAACAATATTAAGTTTATTCTTTCATAAGAGGCAATAAAGATGTAGAGCTCCAACGTTGGCAGTGCGGTTTATGATGTTGCAAGGTAAAGGTTGTAAAACTTAATTTAACGCATGTGAAACTATAAATTAGGATTGATAAGAAGCAACCTTATTTGATCGACTTCTTCCATACTTTTTATTCGACAATGTCTGATTTCGAAACTCCATATTTGTATATGGACGAAAAAAGTAGTCCCAAAGAAGTCCGTCAAATGAGCTTGTTCCTTGCCAATACTAATTTTTTGTTTCCCTGACGTTAAATTAAGAAGTTTCACATCCTGAAGTTCTTTACATAAATAAAATTGTCATTTCAATATTAAAGGTAGGTGATGATTTTCACACTTTCATGATTTCATTAAATAATGCATTATCGTTTAAATGGGAATTCGCAAATGTTTTATGAGCCGTCCATTATGAACGAGAACGAGGTTAGGGATTATAACAGGGAGTCGAGCGTGTAAATATGAGGAGAAATTTTTGGAAGATGGGGAAAGTGACTTGGTTAGGGATGGTTGGTGGGAAAAGGAGAACAGACGTAGTGGTGACAAGATGGAGGTGGAAAGGGGAAGGTATTTTAAAACGAATGGATTGCAGATCGATGAAATTAGCAGAATGAACGAGGAAGGAAGGTATATGCGTTAGTTCAAAAGAATGGCATGGAGAAAGTGAAGGCAAACGGAGAAGAGAGAATAAGAGAGTCAAGGTACGACGGAAACTATGTGTGGATTATGTCAAGGGAGAGAGCGCAATATTTGTGTAAGAAAGGAGAGCAATGAAGTCAGAAACTTCTAGTGAGAGTAAGGTGCGGTTGCATAGAGAATTATAAATGTTCTAGCTTTCTAGAGAGAAGAAAATGTGTGAAATGTGCGGGAAGGGGGATGCAAAATTGGAGCATTGGTTGGAGGAATGTTAAGAGGTGGAA
>NW_022877071.1:0-1176 GCF_010883055.1 Belonocnema kinseyi
CCGAACTAGAGCGAACAAAATATGGACCTGCATAGTCAATTCCAGTATGAGAAAAAGGACGTGAGGGTGTCACTCTAGGGGTTGGAAGCTCGCCCATCAATTGAGTTTCCGTTTTAGCCTTATCACGTACGCACACAAGACAGCGATGGACAATCGTCCTAACTTCACTGCGAGCTCCAATAACCCAGTATTTGGTACGAGCCATGTAAAGCGTTAATTGAATTCCGGCGTGTAAGAGGTTGCGATGAAATTGCTCTAATACAAGAGTCGATATCACATGCTTAGGCAAAATGGCGGGAGATTCCTGATACAATGATAATTTTGATTGACGTAACCGGCCACCAAGACGAATAATTCCATTACATTCGATAAATGGATTAAGCCGCTTCAAAGGAGACTTAGCAGAGAGAGACTCACCATTCTTTAAAAAAGTAATGTCGTGAGCAAACAATTGAGATTGAACGTAACGTATCCAGAATAACGAGGAATCATTTATCTCAGTAGCAGACAAATATCTAGGGAAAACAACTTTATCTTTGAAAATTTTAACGGCAAGCAAAACATATGCGGTGACACGAAGTAGACGCGACCAAGAGGATTGTCGAGAAAGTAAACTAGATTGCCAATCATTTTTTATTTCAGTTTTAGTTAGTAATGTAGCAACTGCGTCATGTTTTACAGAAACGAGAGTCGACTTATTGTGCTGAGGCCAAGCAGCTGAGGAGCTAGACAGCCACGCTGGGCCTTCCCACCAAAGAGAAAAAGTTATTAAATCTTCTGCTGAGAGGCCACGCGAGGCGCTATCAGCTGGATTCTGTTTGGAGGACACGTGACTCCACACAGCAGAGGATAATCTGGTTTGGATAGTAGATACGCGATTACCGACAAAAACTGGCAAAGTAGCTGGCTGCTTTTGCAGCCAACTAAGTACTATCGTGGAATCCGTCCAACAGAAAATAGGCACATCAGCCCATTGAAGAGAACTGACCACGAATGGAATTAGCCTTGTCAATAGAGTGGCAGCACATAGTTCAAGATGCGGAATGCTCACAGTCTTGATCGGGGCAACCTTTATCTTGGCAATAAGAAGTTTAACTGCAATTTCACCTGATTCTGAAATGATACGCGAATATACAACCGCAGAATAAGCGAGACGCGATGCATCGGAAAAGCCGT
>NW_022877072.1:0-2236 GCF_010883055.1 Belonocnema kinseyi
AAAAATCTCTATCCCATCCACACACTACTCCTTTCCCCTGCCGAGTGAGTCACGCCTACCCCGAAAGGGAAATGGCTTAATGGTGTAATAATAATAATAGATGATTGTGCTTCACCTTCTGGATTAAATATAACCACTGAGATATTTTCAACATGATTTAGCAGAAAAAAATCCTTTTTTGTCTACAAAATATGATAAATTTGTTTATTTGTTTATACTATTGTTATTACCAAAATAAACATTAAAAATTTATATTTTTTTGCAGCTACTCATTATAATTTAAAATTAATTTGAATGTTCTCTGATGAGCAATATAACAATTTGAAGAAAAATTTATTTAATGGAATATTTACAGTAATGGTAATGGTTAACTTTTTTCGAAAAATGGCCTAGTTCTTGTTTTATTGCAATTAATTAAAATTTATGCTTTTTTTGCGACTGGGAAGTAGCAAACCGCCACCATCAGTGTACTCATGGAAAACATAGTTCGTGGGCCCTCTGGCTGTCTGTGGAACAGCGGGTGGTTTAGAGTGTTATTTTTTCGACGATACTTAAAACATCGTAAACCTAGGGTCGAGCCGAGAATTTAGATTAAGTGCCTGTCATGCCTCACTCAACTTTCCTATTGTTAGAGATTACAGTCGGTTGAAAGAAATTAGAAATTAGCAAATATCAAGCAATTTAATTTTAACACTGTGCATTCGGTTCATCACATAACGATACGATGATTAAAAAAAGAAAGAACAAAATCGGTTAATCCGTTCAATTTCTGGATATACCTTTTTTCTCTCTTCTCCGATTGTACGACAAAAAATGCTGAAAGAAGAAGATGCTGCGCCCAACATTGGGAAAGGTTGAATGGGAAAAGTATGGAATTTACATTTATTTTATTTCCATTTTCTTATTCATTTAATTTATTCATTCATTTATTCATTCATTAATTCATTTATTTATTTATTCATTTCATTATTTTAATTTCATGGTGGCAAGTTTTAATTGAAAACTCTGCAATCATAGACAATCATAATTTTCCTATCTTTTTTCTTGAATCTTTATTTGTTTCAAATACAACTGCTTGCGTCACAATAAATGTGTTGTTTTGGTCAGAATTGATGAACTATTTTGCTTCAAGATTCACATCATTTTGTTCAATTTCATTGCTTTTTATTCGAAAAATTAAAATATTATTAACAGAAAGCGGAGAAGCCTTCTTTTTCGAGTTGGGGACATAGCCATAGAATTATAAAATTAAATGGCACAATGTGTACTGTTTATACGATGTTCAAATTTAATAAAAATGATAAATATATTTCCAATCGATTTACAAGATGGAGTTTTTGCGAAAGGAATCCATACTAATAAATTTTATTTTCAATACGCCCCCCCCCCCCTACAGCGCCCCAAATATGAGCCAAAAATAAAAAAACTACATTTTTGCGTTTATTGTTATTAATTTTTAGCAAATATCCCTCGTCTTTTTCATACAAATAATTACTAGTGGACAATTTAAATATTTATCAATACTTTTGAAACAATTTTCAATTGTTTACAGAAATGTAAACTATTTAAACAATAATTTAATCCTAAAAAATGGAACAAACAATTGTCTTTTCTGAATGAAATGTAATGGTTCGTCATTCTTTGGAGTAGCAGATTTTTCTAAAAACATTATATCATCATTTAAGCAATTATTTATTGCTTTTTTCAAATTTCTGAACATTGAACTAGAGATGTCCACTTTTTCTAAATTGGTATCCTATGCTACGTTTTGTTGAATAATTACATAATTTTGATACATTTTTTAAAATGTTTAATAAATTTATATTCGTTTAAACAATCCTAATTTGCTCAATATGTTTGTTTACAATAATGATATATTGTACCAGGTGTATACATATGAAACCGGTATTGCCATTTAGCGGCCAGTAGGCACACTTGTAGGCACTGTCGGAACTTACCATTTGTGCTAATTGGCGTATTGTCATCTGTCAACAATATCCAATACCAAACATTTCAAGTTTCATATGACATCGTGATTTTTTACGCTCTTGAAAATGTCGAAATACGTGCCTTCAAACAACGATTTGCGGGGAGCATTAATTTTCTGTTTCCATTTGGGTACCTTTGGGTACATTTGGAACCGTGCTCTGCGCCAAAAACGCCAAAAATATGAAACTAGGCATGAAAAAGTGATTTTTCTCGATGACAATGCACCATCACACCGGACAAAACTGAC
>NW_022877073.1:0-2065 GCF_010883055.1 Belonocnema kinseyi
TTAGAAATCTTGAAACATTCTAGAAATCTTTGATAAATGAATAGAATCTTTAAAATCTTTTGTGAAATATTTCTGAAATCCTTGAAATCTTAAAGAATATTTTTGAAATCTTTGAAATATTTTTGAAATAAATGAAATTCTTTTCTTAATATTTGAGAAATGTTTTGAAATATATGAGAAATCTTTAAAATCTTAATAAATCTTTTTAAATCTTTTGAAGTCTTTATTATTTTTTAAAATCTTTAAAATATGTTTGAAATATTTATAATATAAATGAAATCATAGAAATATTTGAAATTTTTGGAATCTCTCACATTCTTTGAAATCTTTTTGGAATCTTTGTGAAAATTTTTAAATCTCTGAACTTTTTATAATATTATGGAAATTTCAAAAATATTTATTGAATATTAAAAATAGTTTTGCAATCTTTGAAATCTTTGTGAAACATTTTGAAATCTTTTGAAACCTTTATGCAATTTTTATACTATTAATTAAATTTTTGAAATATTTGAAATCTTTGCGATACATTTTGAAATATTTGGAAATTTATGTGAAAATATTGGAATCTTTGAAATCTTACTGAAAGCTTCAGAAATCTTGAAAAATTCTAGAAATCTTTGATAAATGAATAGAATCTTCAAAATCTTTTGTGAAATATTTCTGAATATACACATGTAAATAATTTCGCACAATTTCAATAGGATTACAAACATTTCAAAACAATTCAAAATATTTCATAAACTTTCCAAATATTTCTGAAGACTTTAATTACTTCCCATGGCTTTCAAAATATTTCTCAAAAATTTTAAAAAAATTTCTAGAATGTGTCAAGATTTCTAAAGTTTTCAGAAAGATTTTAAAGATTTCAAAACGTATAAATGATTTTACAAAGATTTCAATATTTTCAAATAGATTTCAAAACATTTTAAAATGTTTCACAAAGATTGCAAAAATTTCAAAAATATTTTAAACATTTCAGAAAAATTTCAAAAAATTTCAGTGATTTCACAAATATTTCAAAAGCTTTCAAAAATACTTTAAATATTCCAAAAAGTATTCAAAAGATTCCAATAATTTCATATATATTTCATATATATTTCAAAAGATATTAAATATTTCAAAAGATTTTAAAATATTTCTGAAGATTCCAATGATTTTCCATAGATTACAAAAGATTTCTCAAATATTTTACAAAGATTTCATAAGTATTTCAAAAAGTTAAAAAAATATTTCAATGATTAAAAAAGATTTAAAAAATATTCTTAAAGATTTTAAGGATTTTAAGGATTTCAGAAATATTTCGCAAAAGATTTGGAAGATTCTATTGATTTATCAAAGATTTCTAGAATGTTTCAAGATTTCTGAAGCTTTCAGTAAGATTTCAAAGATTCCAGTTTTTTCACATAAATTTCCAAATATTTTAAAATGTATCACAAAGATTTCAAATATTCAACAAATATTTCAAAAATTTAATTAATAGTATAAAAATTGCATAAAGGTTTCAAAAGATTTCAATGATTTCAAAACGATTTTAAAAGATTTCAGAAAGATTTCAGAAGATTTAAATTATTTTACACATATTTTACAAAGATTTAAATGATTTCACATAGATTTTAATAATTTAACATAGATTTCAAAATATATCGAAAAGATTTCAAAATATTTCACGCAGATTTCAAAAAATCGAAAAAAATCCCGAGCATTTCAAGCATTTCAAGAGAATGCAAAATATTTCAAAAAATTTCAAAATATTTCTGAAGACTTTAATTATTTTCCATGGATTTCAAAAGATTTCTCACAGATTTTACCAAGATTTAAAAGATTTCAATAATATTTAAAAGCTTTCAAAAACATGTCAAAGATTTATTCAAGATTTCAACGATTCTGAGATTTCAAACATTTCAAAGATTTCACAAGCATTTCAAATTCTCAAAAATATTTCAAAGATTTAAAAAAAATTTTTAAATATTCTTTAAGATTTCAAGGATTTCAGAAATATTTCACAAAAGATTTTAAAGATTCTATTCATTTATCAAAGATTTCTAGAATGTTTCAAGATTTCTAA
>NW_022877074.1:0-1387 GCF_010883055.1 Belonocnema kinseyi
GTAGATTTTGGTAATAAATAGTTACAAAAAAAGTTTCACCCCCCTAGCTGCCGGGGAACACAGTCATTTTCAACCCCTCAGTCTCAAAAAACGAAGAAAAAAATTTAAAATCCTTTCCAAGTTTCTTACCTAAAATGTTAGACATGAATAGTGTAGATTTTGGTAGTAAATAGTTACAAAACAAAAATCCACCCCCTTAGCTGCCGGGGAACGCAGTCATTTTCAACCCCTAAATCTAAAAAAACGAAGAAAAAATTCTAAAATCAGTTCCAAGTTTCTTACCTAAAATTTTAGACATGAATAGTGTAGATTTTGGTAGTAAATAGTTACAAAAAAATTCCACATCCCTAGCTGCCGGGGAACGCAGTCATTTTCAACCCCTAAGTCTCAAAAAACGAAGAAAAAATTCTAAAATCAGTTCCAAGTTTCTTAACTAAAATGTTAGACATGAATAGTGTAGATTTTGGTAGTAAATAGGTACAAAAAAAATTCCACCCCCCTAGCTGCCGAGGAACGCAGTCATTGTCAACCCCTAAGTTTCAAAAAACGAAGAAAAAATTCTAAAATCCTTTAGAAGTTTCTTACCTAAAATGTTAGACATGAATAGTGTAGATTTTGGTAATAAATAGTTACGAAAAAAGTTTCACCCCCCTAGCTGCCGGGGAACGCAGTCAGTTTCAACCCCTAAGTCTCAAAAAATGAAGAAAAAATTCTAAAATCCGTTCCTAGTTTCTTACCTAAAATGTTAAGACATGAATAGTGTAGATTTTGGTAGTAAATAGTTACAAAAAAAGTTTCATCCACCTAACGGCCGGGGAACGCAGTCATTTTCAACCCCTAAGTCTCAAAAAAATGAAGAAAAAATTCTACAATCCTTTCCAAGTTTCTTACCTAAAATGTTAGACATGAATAGTGTAGATTTTGGTAGTAAATAGTTACAAAAAAATTCCACCCCCCTAGCTGCCGGGGAACGCAGTCATTTTCAACCCCTAAGTTTCAAAAAACGAAAAAAAAATTCTAAAATCAGTTCCAAGTTTCTTACCTAAAATGTTAGACATGAATAGTGTAGATTTTGGTAGTAAATAGTTACAAAAAAATTCCACCCCCCTAGCTGCCGGGGAACGCAGTCAGTTTCAACCCCTAAGTCTCAAAAAACGAAGAAAAAATTCTAAAATCCTTTCCAAGTTTCTTACCTAAAGTGTTAAGAAATGAATAGTATAGATTTTGGTAGTAAATAGTTACAAAAAAATTCCACCTCCCTAGCTGCCGGGGAACGCAGTCATTATCAAACCCTAAGTCTCAAAAAACGAATAAAGAATTCTAAAATCAGTTCCAAGTTTCTTACCTAAAATTTTAGACATGAATAGTGTAGATTTTGGTAGTAAAT
>NW_022877075.1:0-1169 GCF_010883055.1 Belonocnema kinseyi
CACTACTCCTTTCCCCTGCCGAGTGAGTCACGCCTACCCCGAAAGGGAAATGGCTTAATGGTGTAATAATAATAATAATAATAATAATAATAATAATAATTGGAAAAACTCGGTGCAAAAAAGTCTCAAGCTTTCAAAATGATTTAAATACTTACCAGCATTTTTAGAATATCGTATTACTTCAGTAAATTTGATTAATAATGATTAAAATATAGCTGTTTTTAATTTTTTAATTATGTGGTGAGTACAGTCATTTTAGCACTTTGGCAACAGCTCAAGAAATAGGCGTGTTAATCATTTACGCCGGTACTGTACATACAATTATTAATTAATGCAAGTTTTATTAGGCTTTTCGACTATTATTTCATTCTAAACAAAGTTTTTTAATAAAGTAAAAAATTATTTATATGCAATAATAAAAAAGTAACAGGCTCCTGCACTCATTGAAAGCATAAGAAAAAAACTTAATTCTCGCGTGCAAGTTAAAAAGACACTTAAGTCACATTTTTGACGAAAATGAGACTTTCGCATCAATCGATTCGCAAAGGAATACTGTATCTACCTTCGCAAACGAGAATTCTGAAGAACAGATAGATTTGATTAAATAACAAGTTTTTTGCGACTAAAATTTGTAACTAGCTCCAGGATTAAACCGTAATTCACTGAAAAGTTGTAGATGGCCTCTAAACGCCAGGTATGACGTATGAAAATACAACTCAGAAAGAACGCGTGTCGACTCGAGGTCTTTTTAACTTGTAAAAGGCTCGAGGCTCCGTCTTAAAAATACAATAAGGTCGAGATATTTTACAAATAATAAAGCCGTGTGTCAACTTGCGGCTTTTCCCCCCTGTATTCTCCACTATGAGCCACCACAAGTTGATTTTTTATAGCAACAAATCAGAAATGTAAATTCTGTTTACAGAATGAGACAAATATTCATCAATTTGTATGAACGAGGTTGAAACAATTGTAAATAATTAATTCCATAATACTTTTTCGAGACAAAATCTTTCTCGTTGATTTGCTCCGTTTGAATTTGAACAGACAGAAGTGTCTTTTTAACTTGTACGGCAGAATTCATAGCAGCTTGAATTCGTAAAATAAGCAGAAAAGTACTAAAATAATTATTAAAACTTCACAAAGCAATAGAAATAAAAATACCCAGGCTC
>NW_022877076.1:0-1377 GCF_010883055.1 Belonocnema kinseyi
CAGCAACGAATCAGACATCGAGCGCGACGCATGCGTAGAAAAGTTCGGGGCACTCGTTACGAGCACTGAGTTCTAAGAATCACGAAGAGTGATGAGGGGAGGTTAAGGGGATATGGTACAATTTTTAATACGTTAAAACTTTGTTAAAAATTCGTCATTTTCTGAAGTAAATTAATTTTTATTTGAAATTTTTTTTTTTTATTGTACAATGTAACTTCGTACTGTAAATAATTCTAGAATTTTGTTATAATTTCTTCTTTTTTTGTAGTATATTAATCTTATTGTTTAAAAATCCATCTTTCTAGTTGAGAATTCATTTCTTTGGTTGAGAATTATCGATTTTTTTAATTAGTTTTTTTCAATAAAAAAGTAATCCTTTGATAATTTTTAAAAAGATTTAAGAATTCTTACCAAAAAATCGATGATTCAACTTAAAGCGATGCATTTTTTAACGAAAAGAATAATTTAGTGCGAAAGAAGAATTTTTAACATGATTTGAAAATTTTAAAACAAAAAGTTTAATTTTCAACTAAAAAGGGAGAACTTTTAAAAAGAAAGATTAATTAACTACCAAGAGGACAAATTTTTAATAAGATTCATGTATTCTCGACCAAAAAATTGTAATTTTTAGAAAAAGGGAAATTTTTTTATTTTTTCAGATAGCAGTTCAACGTTAAAACCTATGAGTTGAATTTGTAAACCAAAATATAAAATTTTAAACAAAAAGGTTAATTTACTTATATACCGAAAAATAAAAATGTTGACAAAATTTCAGAGTTCTTAAGCAAAAAGGTGATTTTTTAACTAAAAAATATAACCTTTTAAGCCCAAATATTGACTATATTTAAAAAAAAGAATTTTTTTTAACAAGATTAAGAATTCTGAACCGAAAAGTTAAATTTTTAACATAAAAAGAAGATTTTTGGAATAAAAAACGCTAATTTAATATTACAAAAACGATTTTTTTAACAAAATTTAAGAATTTTGAAACAATAAGTTTAATTTTTGAGAGTAAAAGAAATTTTGTTCAGAAAGTAGTTCAACTTCAAAACCTTCTTGTTAAATTTTTTAACAAAAAGATGAAATTCGTTTATGAAATTTAAATTTATGAAATTTTTTTGAAGATGAAATTAAAAAAAAACGTGTAATTTTTTACTGAAGAAACATATTTTCAACCAAATTCAAGAAATCTCAACCGAAAAGTTGAATTTTAAAACAAAAAATATAAAATTGTGAACGAAATTAATTTACTACCAGAAAAGGCGAAATTTCAAAAAAATTCAAGAATTGAGCCCCTGGATGCAATAACTCGCTGAGCGCTCGAAAACGCGTAAAATTATTGTCTGCGCGGTGACATTACGAGTCAAAATCAAAAGT
>NW_022877077.1:0-1469 GCF_010883055.1 Belonocnema kinseyi
TTACAGCTAATAAAATCCATCGTATCAGTTATTATTTAAAACTCACTTTCAATTTTCCAAAAAAGTAATTTTAAACATAAAAAACCAAATTGTCAACAAAAAAAGTTCAATCTTAAGCCAAAGAGGTAAATCTTGCAGAAATATGATTTTAAAAATACTAGATTTAACAAGCACGAAAAATACACGGAAAAGTTCATTTACAAACGAATCCTACTTCAATTTTCTACCATATTGTTATATCATTAATCAAAATACACTAATTTAGAACTTAACAATTGCATTGTTAATAAAAAGACGATGTAAAAAAAATCAATAAAATTAATTTTCCACCAAAAAGGTGAATTTTCAACAAAACAAAAAAAATGTTTGACCAAATAATTGAATTTTAAACTTATAAAGTATAAACTTCTAACAGAAATGTAAAATTTCAAATTTTCAAATAAAAAATTAATTTTTAACAAAACATAAAACCCAAAATGTCAAGAAAATTTTTACATGTTAAAAAAAGATTAATTTGCAAGTCGTTTAATTTTCAATTAAAGAAGATGAATTGCGAACAAAATAGTTAAATTTTTAACCACAGAAATGAATTTTCCAGCATTGTATTAATGATCTGCCAAAATAAGATGAGCTTTCAACAAAATATATTATTTTTTAACAAAATTTTTGAATTTTAAAGCCAGGAGTAGCAATTTTAAACCAGAAAATATTAATTTTTAATAAAAATATCAATTTAAATCAAAAATGAAATGTTTACCTTGTTAGTTGAAAAAAATTCTTATTTAAAAAAAAAACGAATTTTCCACAAAATAGTTACTATTTTAACAAAAGAGTTCAGCCTAAAAATGACTTTTTATTTGTAGAAGATTAATTTTCTATAAATAGAATAGTTAAATTTTCGACCAAAGAGGTGAATCTAAAACCAAAAGAATAATTTTTTTACAAAATAGTTCAACTTTTAACCAAGCTTCTGAATTCCTAACGAAACAAGGTGACTTTTTAACAAAATAGTTGCATTTTTTACGGAATAATAAAATTTGCAACTGAATACTAGAATTTTTAACCAAATGAGTTGAATTCCGAACCACAAATATAATGATAGATTTTCTACAAAAAAGGATTTAAGCGAAAAAACGAAAAAAGGGGGACCCCCCCCCCATGCAATTGGTAATGCAGTTTACTGACGACCCCTTAAAGTTTCGATTTTTTTATTTAATGAAATTATCCTTATAATGTATAATTTAAAATTCGTTTAGCATAGAAATACACAACAAAAAATCGACATGACTCAGAAAACGAAATTACAACAATTAAAAGGATGACAGAGAACAAGTATATTGAGACTATACTTAAGAAACTTTATTTTCAATTTTATTTACAGTCTGTCAAGTTAAAGCGTGGGTGGCTTTACTCGCAGTCGGTAAGGTGTATCGACATGATTTTGGTGTCAAAATATTAAGAAGAGCTCC
>NW_022877078.1:0-2307 GCF_010883055.1 Belonocnema kinseyi
GTAAAAAAATAAGTTTTATTAAATTTTAGACCTTGAATTGAGTCTTTGATTTTTGGGCTCCTTAAAAATAGCCGCTACGATTTTTTGGATTCAACCCGTAACATCAAAAATGAACTCCTTTCTGCCACGTGAATACAAATTTGTCAAAAAATATTTTTTTCGCATTTTACAATGGAAATAAAGTCTCTGACTTTTGGGCTCTTGGAAGATACCGACTACAAATATTAGGTTCGAGCCCTTAACGCCTAAAAACATCCCCTCTCTACATTGTTAATACGTCTTTGTCCAAAAAAGTCTTTCTGAGAATTTTACAACAGGAATAGAGTCGATTATTTTTGGGCTCCTGGAAAATACCCACTACGATTCTTGGGCTCTAACCTTTAACGACAAAAATCAACCTCTCTCTACCACTTAGATACGACTTTATCAAAAAGCGACCTTTTTGAGAATTTTTCAGATTTAATAAGATCTCTCATTTTTTATTTGAAATCCTCATGTAATATCAATTATTATCTACTTGTTAATCCTTATTTTATATTATAATCTTAAAATCTTTATAATTTACACTCACATTTTGTCAACTAAAAAGGTTTTTAATCTGAAATTGTCAATTTCAAACGCTTAAAATTTTTATTTTGCACGTATCTAAAGCTAAATGTCAAAATTCTTCGACAATGAAAAATGTACGCTTTAAAATTAAAATCCAAAATAGAATGTTTATAAGTAAAATATGTAAGCATTGTAAAAAGTGGATGATATAGATGAAAAATATAAAAATTAGATTTATTATTCAGAAAACTGTTCAATAAAATTTGAAAATTTTTTTTCCTAATGTTTCTAAAATTTTCGACAAACAATAAATTTACTGCCATTTCCCGGGTTTTCCCTGTATAGTAAGTGTATGCAAATTAAAAATTTTCGTTGCACTATAGACGATCGTCCCCTTCCCCAGGTGTATCAAGCAATACTTGAACCGACCCTCAACCGGCCGTGCGTCCACTTTAAAATTTTTGACTCTTCAAGAGATGAAATGTGATACGTTAAAAACCAGAGATCGAAAATTTGGATGATTCCTTTACACCCTCGTGAATGAGAATATAATAGTTCAAATTTCTTGGAAAGTAGACTGCACGTGCGATTTTGTTATTGTCACGCGAGCGCTCCATTATTTTATGCTTTATATTGTTTGTGCATTATGTGTTCTGTATTTTCATCTTCGCCTTTTTATATTCTGTATTAAAAATTTAATGAAAGAATAAACGAGTTTGTCTGGATCCTTCGACCGATTCAGAGCGTCTTTTCGGTATCTGCGTTTGATTCATTTCCCTTTTTTGGACTTTTTTTCTCAAAAATTGCAATGTCGGAATATACGGAAACACAAGGTCGTCCGAAAAAAGAAAGTATGAAGAAATTAAGGAAGTAGTGTTTAGATATAAAGAAGTGCTGGTTACAAAGGGGTTAATTTTTTACTGTAAGAATTGGAACCCAAAAATCGAAATGAGGATTTTCTGGAAGCCCAAAAAAGCCCAAAAATATCCCGTTAATAAATTACTGAAAATTTTCAATTTTTTTAAGGGTCTTGATTTTGGAAGTTAATAATTGGTTTGGGGAATTCTTTTTTTCGGATTTCAAGAGGCCAAAAAAAGCCCAAAATTCTGGTGTAATTGAATTTTTATTATTTAGTGATTTAAAGAAGCTGAGGTGCTGGGTTAATGCAAGCTGACACCTCCGCAACAAAATTGTTTTTTGAAATCAGAAGTATTCCAAACTAAAGGACTGCAAATAATATTGTGGTTGTTTCTTACATTGTGGTATTTTTCTAAATTTGGATCCCTGTGGCAAATTCTTTGGTCCCTCACAAAGTAAACTTGGGGTCGCAGAGTTAACAATATTTTTGGGCAATTTAGACATTATTTGTAATATCGTAAATTTTTATTCACTAAGTTATAAAAAAGTAGTAATTTCCGGCATTTTCTGGGATCAAATGAAATATGTATGTGAATGGGTGGCCTTACAATTTTTGGGCCCTTATATAAATTCCTGGATCCCTAATTCACAAGTATGGGGTCAACTAATAAATTTAAGTACAAATAACATGATACTTTTTTGGAATCCCTAATTTACAAACATGGGGTTAACTCATAAATTGGGGTTTCGAAAATTTGATATTTTTTTTCTTTGAATCCCTAATTTATAAGCATGAGGTTTTATTTAAACGCATGTTTCTACATGGAATTACATTTGTCAAGGTGTCGAGCAAAATGCTTTTCTGTTAGTGTTTTGTCCAATCACCGCCGGAGTCGATGA
>NW_022877079.1:0-1236 GCF_010883055.1 Belonocnema kinseyi
AAGCTCTGGAAGCATATTTTCCCAGTAGCAAATGTGTGCTACATCGAATGGGTCAAATCGAGCCTAACCTAGAAATAAATCTAACCTAGCCTAACCTAACCTCACGAAACACAATTAAACTGATTGTGTGGTCCCGTTCTATTTGCGGTACCGTTTGAATCAGCTTGGGCTTAACCTACATAGAAGTTTAACCTGTCCTAACCTAACAAAACCTGACCTAACCTAACTTAGCCGAATGAAATTCAACCACACGTGTAGCTATTTAAGCCTACGGTTCTCAGTCTTCAATGTGTCCTATATTTAATAGGTTAACTCAATCTTAACCTACAAATGAATCTAACTTCACAGAACCTAACGAAATTTTGCTTAACGCAACACAATTTAACTTAAGGGTTCCCGTAAATGAATAAGAGTTTTATTCAAAAATTTGTTCTCTCTGCTTTTCTTAAACTTAAGGGATATATTTATTCTATCTTTCGTGTTTACATTTTATCTTGCTTTTTATCGTAATTAAATTGATTTATAGACCTACTTCAGTCTATTTTCTGCCTGCTATAATGTGTCCTTTTTTCTTCGAAGGAACGATGCAAAGGGTTACGCTTACGTTTAAGACCTACACTCGTTTCACTTTTCAACATCCAGCAAAAATCACCCATCATGACCTCGTCCCATCTACCCTGATATCGTTGTTCCATCACTTTTATGTCTTGATGATAACGTTCCCCTTGTTCTTCGCTGAAATCATCAACATTTTCTGGAAACTTATCCAGATGGGAATCTAGAAAGTGAAGTTTTAAATTCATCAAGCAGCCTAACCTTTTGTAGTTTCTTATCATTTTCGCAACAATATTCTCGTAGTCTGTACTTTTTTTCTTACCGAAGAAATTTGCGTTTACTGCTTTAAAACTTTCCCAAGCGTCTGTTTCAATTTTCGTCATGTTGCTCACGAAATTAGTATCTCTTGTCAATATTCGAATCTGTGGTCCATCAAAAACTCCTTTCAATTTAGCGTCTGAAACATTAGGGAATTTAAGGGATATATACTTATAGCATTGTCCATCTTTGTCTAACGCCTTAACAAATTGTTTCATGACCCCAGCTTTATGTGGAGGGGTGGTAAAAATTTTTTCTGGTTCAACGAGGCTTTGGTTGATGATATTATGAGAACCAGGTTTGAATGAATCTCTTAAAGGCCAATGTTTTTTGCTGTAATGATTGGCTCGATCTCTGCTATTC
>NW_022877080.1:0-2082 GCF_010883055.1 Belonocnema kinseyi
GGCGCATACTTTGAATAAAATATTTGTTATCATTCTCTTGAAATAAATGTGTTTTTTTCTTGAAAAAATACCGGTTTCATATGTATACACCTGGTAATTACTGGCAGGGGTCTGTGGCGGACGACTAGTTTTGTATAAATTAATTAATTTCATTAATTATTTACCTTTCTACTCTATGTCTATTTTTGATTTTTCTCAAGCAACCTTTTATTTTTAGAATTTGAATATTACAATAGTTAAGACATCAGAACTGTTTAAGTAGGGTTCCACAGTTCGAAACAAGGGAAAATTCAAGACTGGAAACTTTGAGAAGCATTGGGAAAAGACAGATAATAAAGGCAATAGGCTATCTTTCTCTAAGATAAAGAACGTACAGAGGTACTTGCGTTTAGGTCCGAGTTCAGTTCTCTTTCGGCCACCGCACGTCCCTTACTCCTTCGACGCTGGCCATAGGAGAGTAATAAATTTCAGTTTTAATTTATAATATCTATGCAAAAAGTTAAACAAAGTACAAAGGTACAATGTCGTTAAAAATTATAGGTACGACTACTATCGGTGAGAAAAGTATAGGCATCTGCCTTCGAAGCTTAACAAATCAGTCAAAAAAATGCTAGCGCAACAAAAGAACAGTCATATAAAAGCTGAAAGTGTTCTACGTGAATGAGCTTGAATACGTTTATATAAAAAATTTTTTTGCTTACCAGACTGAAAAATGTAAAAAAAAAATTAAGGATTTTCGGGTACATTTAAGAACAATCAAGTTTAGAGCATTATTTCTTATACAAGGGGCGATGGGAAAAATTTGAAAAAATTCATGAGTATGAAAAAAATTGTTGTGAACCAGTTGCAGTTGAGAACTTTAAAAAATAATAAAAATTGTTACTTAAAAGTACAAAACTGTGCAACTGTATTATCTTCAGTTCTAATACAGATATACAAGCGATTCAAACTACAAACTGTAATGGCTAGACTCTGTATTTATTTTCAATCACCCGTACGGATGTGTTAGTCTTATTTTTTGTGAAAATCGCGATATTGTTTAGACATTTTTTATTTGTTGGAAAACAAGTGACAGAAAGCAGAGGGGGCCCGTTTCTGTACTGCCGACCGCTGGTCCCTTTCTTTGACCCGTGGCCAGGTGCCATCCAAGCATTCAGAGCCAGGGGTCGAAGAATGGCACCAGCGGTCGACAGTAAAATAAAAAACGGGCCCCCTCTGCTTTCTGTCACTTGTTTTCCAACAAATAAAAAATGTCTAAAAAATATCGCGATTTTCACAAAAAATAAGGCGAACACATCCTTACGGGTGATTGAAAATAAATGCAGAGCCTATCCATTACAGTTTGCAGTTTGAATCACTTGAATATCTGTATTAGAACTGAAGATAATATAGTTGCACAGTTTTGTATTTTTAAGCAACCATTTTTATTATTTGTTAAATTTCCGAACTTCAACTGGTTCACAACAGTTTTTCTCATACTCATGAATTTTTCAAATTTTTCAAATTTTTCCCATCGCCCTTGTATAAGAAATAATACTCTAAACTTGACTGTTCTTAAATATACCCGAAAATCCTTACTATTTTTTACATTGTTCAGTTTGCTAAGCACAAAATTTTTTTTACATAAGCGTCTTCAAGCTCATTTACGTAGAACACTTTCAGCTTTTATATGACCGATTTTTTGTTGCGCTAGCATTTTTTTACTGATTTGGTAAGCATCAAAGGCCTATAGTTTTCTCGACGATATTAGTGCAATTACTATTAAAATCGAAGTACTAGCAAAAATATGAAATTTATACCAGACAGTTTTTGAAGTCTTATCCTTAATTCAAGCCAGTAAAACTCAAAAAATCTTTACGGGTTTCCGAGATATGACTTAAAATGTTCCGACATATATCTTTTGAGTTTTAATCGGTATAAATTTCGTGAAATTCTTGCCTTTTCTAACTTCTCAGGTGGTACTAGACAGTCTGGTAAGTTCCTGAAAAATGAAACACGGAGACGTTTTTTTGGCCAAAGTCGGTTTTATTTTTCAACATACTCTCCTTTCAGGTCGATACAGCGAGTCCAACGATTTTCTAA
>NW_022877081.1:0-1710 GCF_010883055.1 Belonocnema kinseyi
CTTTAATTAATTATGTATAAAAATGTTTATAATGGCTTATTAATCGACAATATTTAGTGATTTTCCATGATGAATATCATTCTCATACAAATTTTCAGCATTGTCAGTTAAGAGAAAATATTTTTCTGTGATTAAGCAATGACAATTAGGTTAAATCTTGAATTAAATATTTTTGTTAATTGAGTGTGCATTCAGACAGTAAGATGACCAATGAGTTCAATTAACCTAAGTAAAAAATAATTTTTACTTTATTTTGATAAAGTTCGAACATTGTAGGCTCAAAAGATTCAATGTAGGGTCAGTATAGAAGGGGAGGTTAAACAGCGTCAAAGTAGGGTCTTGAGTTATAAAAATATAGGCTCTAAGGATTCAAAGTAGCTTCAGAGAGGCATTACAACTTCAAAGTAGCAGACTCCAGACTGTTGAAGCTTTATTACAAAGTAAAAACTGGTAAATTTTTCGAAAAAAGCAAGAGATATTCAAGAAAAATAAAATATCTTCCTTAATTCCTAAATAAAAAATGTAACAAAAAGGGCTTTATGTAGGAAAAATTCGAATCGGAGTTTTCACAAAACATCTCTGTTTCGTTACAAAAGAATTGATTCAAAAAATAACTAATAACAGGCACCTTTATTTGTTTTACATTTAAAATTTTATCTTTATCACACTGTTATAACACTCGCCTCTACTCAGCTGTAAGAGTGAGA
Organism: Belonocnema kinseyi; assembly: GCF_010883055.1. Classification (NCBI taxonomy): domain Eukaryota; kingdom Metazoa; phylum Arthropoda; class Insecta; order Hymenoptera; family Cynipidae; genus Belonocnema; species Belonocnema kinseyi. The sequence goes on from NW_022877081.1 coordinate 708, forward strand.
CGGAATTTTTCTGTGCTGAGTGAGGCGGCGAAGTGGTGGAAACGGGACATCTTGCAAATGAGTATTTGGGACCAAATTTCCCTTAGCTGAAGACCCCTGCTATAATGGATTCAATCAAAACACTCCTCTATCGGCGAGAAAACGATAGGCATCTGCCTTTGAAGTTTCACAACTCGGTCAAAAAATGCTAGTGCAACAAAAAAAGTCATATAAAAGCTGAAAGTGTTCTACGTAAATGAGCTTGAAGACGTTTATGTAAAAAATTTATTGTGCTTAGCAGACTGAAAAATGTAAAAAATGTAAGGATTAACGGGTACATTTAAGAAAAGTCAAGTTTAGAGCATTATTTCTTATACAAGGGGCGATGGGAAAAATTTTTAAAAATTCATGAATATGAGGAAAACTGTTGTAAAACAGTTACAGCTGAGAAATTTGAAAAATAATAAAAATTATTGCTTAAAAGTACAAAAATGTGCAACTATATTATCTTCAGTTTTAATACAGATATTAAATCGATTCCAACTGCAAAAAGTTTTGCAGTTGCAGTTGTTTTACTCCCGACCGCTGGTGGTATTCTTCGACCTGTGGTTCTGAATGCTTGGATGGCACCTGGCCACGAGTCAAAGAAAGGGACCAGCGGTCGGCAGTAAAAAAAAATTGCCCGCCCCCCTGCTTTCTGTCAGTTGTTTTCCAACAAAAAAAATATCTAAAGATATCGTAAACTGAAGATAATATAGTTGCACATTTTTGTACTTGCAACAATTTTTATTATTTTTTAAATTTCTCAGCGGCAACTGGTTCACAACAGTTTTCCTAATACTCATGAATTTTTTCAAATTTTTCCCATCGCCCATTGTATAAGAAATAATGTTCTAAACTTGACTGTTCTTAAATGTACCCAAAAATTCTTACTTTTTTACATTTTTCAGTCTGCTAAGCACAAAGATTTTTTTACATAAATGTCTTCAAGCTCATTTACATAGAACACTTTCAGCTTTCATAT
>NW_022877082.1:0-1487 GCF_010883055.1 Belonocnema kinseyi
TAACGGGCTTGTTGGCCAAATCGTTCTAGTAGGCAAATAAATGTATGCCCATTTTTTATTTTCGAAAAAAAAATATTTTTAGAACTCGCTCTGGCCATTTTTATATCTTATATCTTATATTTCCAATTTTTATTTCTTCGATTTTGGACAGGAAATTATAAGCCAATTTATTTGATAATTAATATACTTGTTCACTTATCCATGAACATTGCATTTGTCGAAATTGTATATCTCAGAAATATTATGCAAAAGTTTTAGGCATATCAAAAATGGCATGAAATGGCAATTTTTGGAGGCTCATTGTGACCCTCAGATATACTTGTGTAACTTGACATTTTGAAGAGACATTCTTTAGACTATTGAGAATAGATTTCTAGAAAAAAATGATTAAAAGTATAATTTAAATTGAGTAAAGCGTAAGAAAAGCTTATGAAAAATGACGCATTTAAGTTGAACACCGGCTTAAGGGACTGCAGGTGGACGGCTGCAAGAAAAGTTGACCCTCGGTTGGTCCGCTCATTGTACACCATATTTGCTGTCATCCCAAGCTGCGGTGACTGACAATGAGTTGAATAGTCGAGTAATAATAAGTTAATAAATCTATAACTGCTCTCTGGGTTAAAACTGTAGCTGGTGTAAGGATTTCTTTACTTCAAGTCAGGAAACATTGAAGCCTCAGAGCGAGTTATAAAAATATTTTGTTTTGAAAATAAAAAAAAAAGGCATACATTTATTTGCCTGAGAGAACGATTCGGCCAACAAGCCCGTTAAAATTTCTCAAATGTGATTTTTTGGGCCACCCTAATATATATATATGTAAAATACATGAGTGACCTTGTACTTTCAATCTGCAGGTTTGTCGCAAAGTACCCGTCGGAATGGCGAAGTACTAGAGATAGTGGCAATAATGTGATGCAAAAGAGCAGTGGGCTCATGGTGTCGCCCTGAAAGACACCTCTCTGAAAGGTGACCTTGTTAGTTGTCGCACGATTTTTTCCAGATGAGATTGTAAATCTGGTTTTCCAAAGCGGCATCAATCTCTCTATGCACCCAACTATTTGTGGATGAACCTTTAAGATTTCGAAAAGACAGATGATAAGTCTATGGGAGGTCGAATTGAAAGCTTTCCGATAATCAATGCAGGTCATCGATAGGTCACGCTGGTAGAATGCTGCATCTTTGCAGACACATCTATCGATGAGCAGGTTCTCCCGACACCTGGCTACGCCTTTCTTTGAGCCTCGTTGTTCATACATTTCTTTCCACACAGGTTCAATTGTCCGAACAATCCTATCATTTAGGATAGCTGTAAATATCTTATAAAGTGTGTTCAGATAAGTTATTGGCCTGTAATTCTTTGGGTCAGCTAAGTTGCCTATTTTCGTCAGGAGTATTGTGCGCCCTTCCACCAACCACTCTGGAATCGGCTCTTCCGACTTCAAATATAAGGTGAAAATACGGGCCAAATGCTGATGGGTTGAAGAAAA
>NW_022877083.1:0-1631 GCF_010883055.1 Belonocnema kinseyi
ATAGTATTGCCAAATTACTTTTATGTTCTTAAAAAGACAGTTTATAAAAACTTAAAAATAATTTTAAGACATCCCACTAAGTGGAAGAGGTTATTAATCATGCTTTTTCATAACAATTTCCTTCGCATGTGTCTCTAAATATACATTATTTAATAAAAAATAATCAACAAGGAATTCTTCTTTTAATAAACCGCATGTTTCGTATTATATATAATTTTACGTTATAATCTGCTGTTTTCCAAAAAATTCATTTCTCTGTGAAAATAAGCACGTACGCGAACATCGACCCCTAAATACTATCCGATGTGTTTGTCCTTCCAGGAGATTTATTTAACTGAAACGAACCAAAGAAATTAAAAGTGCAAGTTGAAATTTGCTCTTATATTTGAACATCCCTTAAAAGCACTCATAAAACGTTGATATTTTAGTAGAAAAACTGCAAATAAAGACTTTCAGATATTATACATGTATCTATTTACGTCAAAATATATTATATGTACCAATATAGGGCATTGCATGTAAATGTCTACTTTAGCATGGAAATTAAATAAAAAACACTAACTATATAAAAAAATGAGAATATTTTTCCAACATAAAAATATTTAGGACCAAGTAATCACTCATCATTGCCTTTTATTTAATTTTTTAAAACTCTGAACTGAAATCGATATCACATTACCCGTGGAAATCAGGATACAGACTACAGTGTCAGTAATGTAGGTATATACTCCTAATATATGCCGTTAAGAGCATGTCATACTTAGAAAATTATCGATTTTACCAGTTTTAGGTTATCCCCCGGCTTCTTTTCTAGCATAATAAATATTCTGTCTTTAAAATTTGGGAAATGATAGCGAACATGCTAACGGACGTCCCCGCACACTTTTTTTGTAGGTTAATTCAAAAAAGTTTTAATTTAGCAAAATGTGATTAATTTGCATAGCGCTTAGGAAATAGTATCGATTTTTTCAGTGTTAGATTCGCGGGATTTTTTCCTAGGATAAGAAATATTTTGCCTTCAAAATGTGGGAAATGATAGCGCACATGCTAACGGACGTCCCTGCACACCTTTTTTGTGTTTTTTTATCAAAAAATTTTTTGTTACTGCTATTACGTATATTTCGAGATTATGTGTGTTACAATTCGCCCGAGCGTTACTTCCAAACTACACAATATTTTTGGACGAAAACTTTGGAATTTCAAATAAAAAATAGTAACTAATCTCCCGGAACTAACTTTGTTTGCAGGCAATCAGAAAAGTTTATTTCATAAATAATTTCCAGATTATCGGAAAGGCAGAAATGAAAAAGGACGTAACCTCAAAATAATGCATATGCATAAAATTTTTATTTAGCACAATAAATTTTTTTGTTATTATTCCTCAAAAAAAAGTCCACGGACGTCCGTTATGATATTTTATGATATTATATGTTATGTTATGATATTTTTGTGGGAAAAAAGCCGGGGAAACTGTAAGTGTCACATGCCCTTAAGGCGCGCAAAATTCATTTTAATGAGAACATAAAAAATATGGTGTAATTATTTTCCAATTGCTATAACTCCACTTAAATCTTGAAAGTACCTGGATTTACGATTTTCGGAGAACAAAAAATAAAAAATAATTTTATATT
>NW_022877084.1:0-1485 GCF_010883055.1 Belonocnema kinseyi
CATGGGAAAAGGATATAAAGGAGTCAAAATTTGCATAGTGCTTCTTGTAATCTCTCCGAAACCAGTGATATCATTTGTAATCGAAATCTATTAATATTCGCATTTGTAGAGGTAATGAAAATATCTGAAATAAAATCGCTTCTAACTTTGTTTCTATACGTCCTACGAGGTTGGTATAAAGTTCAAATAATTCAACAATTTAATTGGAATCCATTCATAATATTTATTTTTTTTTAAATTTGATTCCCTGTAGAATTATCATTGATAATTTTTTAATTTTTTTTTGGATATTGCCTGTGATTAGATACAATAGGCTAGCTACTCCCTGGTGGGCTCGCATGGGCACGGAGCCGAACATGTGCACCGAAGGTTCAAAACGCAAAGGCGTAGACTTACATATTTGTAAAAAGTCAGCCACTGCCTAAGTACACAGCATAAAATATGTAAGCCTACGCCTTTGCGTTTTGACCCTTCGGTGCACGTGTTCGCGCTCCGTGCCCATGCGAGCCCACTAGGGCAACGATTCCCAAACTAGTGCCGACGGTCGGTGGCCCGACAGCGGTCGGGGAAGCCACCCCGGGCCGGGCAGCCCCCTAGGGGGGAAGCCAGCCCCGGACCCAGCTCCTCGGCAGCCTCCCCGCTATGAAGACCCTTTCATTGTCATGCGATTTAAGGCTGTTTCAATGACTAAAATCCTAAAGACATGGCTCCATTCAATTCTAATTATCTGAATCATTTGCCTGATGTAATTTTAAGAAAATGAAAAAAAAGTTGATAAAAATCGGTTAACATTTCGATTAATTAAGCACATCTTTAAGTACATGCAAAATTACAGGAACTGTCAACTGGCATTGAAGATATTAACCGACTTTCATCAACTTTCTTTTCATTTGCTTAAAATCAGATTAGGAAATTGATTCAACTAATTAAAATTTAATTTATTAACATTTTAACACCTATTTATTTTTTCTCAACCGGCTCTAATTCTCTCGCGTGAAGCATGAAAAAAGTTTGGGAATCGCTGCACTAGGGAGTAGCTAGCCTATTGTACCTAATCACAGGCCATCTCCAAAAAAATAAAAAAATTATCAATGATAATTCTACAAGGAATCAAAATTTAAAAAAATAAATATTATGAATAGATTCCAAATTAATTTGTGAATTATTTGAACTTTATCCCAACCTCATAGGGCGTATAGAAACAAAGTTAGAAGCGATTTTATTTCAGATATTTTCATTACCTCTACAGATGCGAATATTAATAGATTTCGATTACAAATGATATCACTGGTTTTGGAGAGAGTACATAAAGCACTATGCAAATTTTGTCACCTTTATGTCTTTTTCCCGTGAAGCTGTGTCAAGCTATAAAGATTGTTTAAACATTCATGCATAATTATATCAAAATAATAAATTTTTTATCGACTTTATATGAAAATATATTTATTATCAATTAAAGAACGCTTCTGTGTTAAACGTTTCATA
>NW_022877085.1:0-1064 GCF_010883055.1 Belonocnema kinseyi
AATCGGTTTTTCCTCTCACCTTGCTGAAATCATATTTACAATGATGTTTTCTAAAAAAAATTTACAAACCAGCAATAGTTGTTTATTTTATAAATAAATTATGTAAACAAATGCACACTTTGGTCGATTTTAAGTGAAAATAAACCGATTTTTAAATAATATTTGAGAAGCGTCAGGTTGTGCGTCATGCCAACAGATGGCGCCACAGGTTACATGCGCATGCGCAATAATGAATACACTTGGTCACAGCTGATTTGTCTTCATTTCGTATTGAACACTCAACTCGTAAGCAGCTCTGATTTGGAAATTCATGGTCAGAAGAAAAATTGAATGCTTTATTTACAGGTTTTAAACTGTCAGGAATTCTTCTCTCTGACTCTTTTGACCTTTCTTTAGTCACTCTATTTAAACATCTGTTAATTGAGACTAGATGAAGTTATATATATTTATATATGTGTATGTGCAAGCGTGTTATTTAATTCATTTAAGAAAACTGTTTTTTTTCAATCGTTGTTCACTTATCCTTTAAAATGCATACCATTGAGGTGCCCATTAGAGTATTATGCAATATTTCGATCGAAAATTTCAAGGAAAGTGATGCAGATTTGTCTAAAACCATACTGAGTTATATAAGAACAAATTATATGAATGCAGAAGACCATGTTGAAATGGTTCGAGACAAAATAATGCGTTACTTCATCCCTGTCTTTAAAAGGAATTAAAAGTCTTCTTTTAACAAGAAAGAGATATTTAAAAAAAGACATGCTGTATGGTTAATTACAAATTTTAAAATTACGCAAACCATATTGAAACCTGGTAGACGATCTCGGGAAGATTTTGAACATAGTTCAAAGTCAAGCAAGACAAGGAAGGTGCAATCTATTCAGGAGAGTTACTCTCCGCTTGAGATTGAGCAGGCTTTCTTGAGTAATCTGAAAGCTTCTGGAAAACACAAATTGGTCAATAAAATAATCCAGCTGTTGCAAGATTCCGAGAAAACTGAAGACGAAACGAGTGCAATCAGATTTGGGCATGATGAAACACTCGCACTGATAGAAGACGCT
>NW_022877086.1:0-1420 GCF_010883055.1 Belonocnema kinseyi
GTCTGCAAATAAATTTTTCTGGAATTTTTCAATGGAAATACAGTCACTGATTTTTGGGCTTCTCGAAAATACCCGATATGATTTTTGGGCTTCAACCCTTAAAGTCAAAAATCAACCCCGCTCTTCCACGTAAATATAACTTTGTCTGCAAATAAATTTTTCTAGAATTTTTCAATGGAAATACAGTCACTGATTTTTGGGCACCCTGAAAATATACGCTACGATTTTGCGCTTTAACCTTTAACGTCAAAAAAAAACCCCTCTCTTCCACGTAAATACAACTTTGTCTGCAAATAAATTTTTCTAGAATTTTCCAATGGATATACAGTCTCTGATTTTTGGGCTCCTCGAAAATACACGCTACGATTTTTGGGCTTCAACCCTTAAGTCACAAATCAACCCACGTTGATACTACATTGTCAAGAAATCAATTTTTTTAGAATTTTTTAATGAAAATAGAGTCTCTGATTTTTGGGCTCCTCGAAAATACCCTTATACGATTTTTAGCTTCCACCCTAAACGTTAAAAATCAACCCCTCTCTACCATGTAAATACAACTTTGTCTGCAAATAAATTTTTGTATGATTTTTTAATGGAAATAGAGTCTCTGATTCTTGGGCTCCTCGAAAATACCCGATATGATTTTTGGGCTTCAACCCTTAACGTCAAAAATCAACCCCTCTCTTCCACGAAAATACAACTTTGTCTGCAAATCAATTTTTCTAGAAGTTTTCAATGGAAATGCAGTCTCTGATTTTTGGGCTCCTCGAAAATACCCGATATGATTTTTGGGCTTCAACCCTTAACGTCAAAAATCAACCCCTCTCTTCCACGTAAATACAACTTTGTCTGCAAATAAATTTTTCTGGAATTTTTCAATGGAAATACAGTCTCTGATTTTTAGGCTCCTCGAAAATAGCCGATATGATTTTTGGGCTTCAACCCTTAACGTAAAAAATCAAACCCTCTCTTCCACGTAAATACAACTTTGTCTGCAAATAAATTTTTCTAGAATTTTTCAATGGAAATACAGTCACTGATTTTTGGGCTCCTTGAAAATATACGCTACGATTTTGCGCTTTAACCTTTAACGTCAAAAATCAACCCCTCTCTTCCACGTAAATACAACTTTGTCTGCAAATAAATTTTTCTAGAATTTTCCAATGGAAATACAGTCACTGATTTTTGGACTCCTCGAAAATATCCGATATGATTTTTGGGCTTCAACCCTTAACGTCCAAAATCAACTCCTCTCTTCCACGTAAATACAACTTTGTCTGCAAATACATTTTTCTAGAATTTTCCAATGGAAAATATTGTCTCTGATTTTTGGGCTCCTCGAAAATACCCGATATGATTTTTGGGCTTCAACCCTTAACGTACAAAATCAACCCCTCTCTTCCACGTAAATACAACTTTG
>NW_022877087.1:0-1160 GCF_010883055.1 Belonocnema kinseyi
ACATTACTAAATTACTACAATACTGCATTACTACATTACTACATTAATAAATTATTACAATACTACATTACTACATTACTAAATTACTACATTACTACATTACTATATTACTGAATTACTAAATTACTATATAACTACATTACTACATTCATGCATTAATAAATTACTACATTACTACATTACGACATGACTAAATTACTACATTACTACATTACTACATGACCACATGACCACATGACTACATTACTAAATTACTAAATTACTACATTACTATATTACTAAATTACTAAATTACTATATAACTACATTACTACATTACTACATGACTAAATTACTACATTACTACATTACTAGATTAATACATTATTACAGTACTAAATTTCTACATTAATACATTACTACATTAATAAATTACTACATTACTACATTACTACATTAATAAATTACTACATTACTAAATTACTACATTACTAAATTACTACATTATTACATTACTATATTACTAAATTACTGAATTTCTATATAACTACATTACTACATTACTACATTAATACATTACTACATTACTACATTACTACATTACTACATTACTACATTACTACATTACTGCATTACTACATTACTACATTACTACATTAATACATCACTACATTACTACATTACTACATTACTACATTAATAAATTACTAAATTACTAAATTACTAAATTACTACATTATTACATTACTACATTACTACATTACTACATTAATAAATTACTACATTAATAAATTACTACATTACTACATTACTAAATTACTACATTACTACATTACTATATTACTAAATTACTAAATTACTATATAACTACATTAATACATTACTACATGACTAAATTACTACATTACTACATTATTAGATTACTACATTACTACATTACTAAATTGCTACATTACTACATTACTACATTACTAAATTACTAAATTACTACATTACTACATTACTAAATTACTACATTACTACATTACTAAATTACTACATTACTACATTACTACATTTATAAATTACTAAATTACGACATTACTACATTACTAAATTGCTACATTACTACATTACTACATTACTAAATTACTAAATTACTACATTACTACATTACTGCATTATTACATTACTAAATTACT
>NW_022877088.1:0-1672 GCF_010883055.1 Belonocnema kinseyi
GATATAATTGCACTCCAGGAAACGCGCTGGCCGAATGAGGGTATACTATCCAAAAATAATTACGCGATGTTCTATGGGGGAGGCAAAGGAGGCGCACTAGGATCTGGTTTTCTTATAAACAAGCGAATTTTACAAGCGGTTACTGATGTCCAGTTTGTTAGCGATAGATTATCGTATATCATATTAAAAAATAGTACGTACAAACAGGCGATCATAAACGTGCACTGCCCGACCGAAACAACAGACAAAAATGAAATCGATAATATTAAAGACTTATACTATGAAACGGTTGAACAAGTCTATGATAGATTCTCGTCGTATGATGCAAAAATAGTACTGGGGGATTTCAATGCGAAAATTGGGAAAGAATCGATATTTAGACCCACGATAGGGACAGAAAGCTTACATGACTTTAGTAACGACAACGGGACTAGACTAATTAGCTTCGCTACGTCAAAAAATCTCCTTATTAAAAGGACCTATTTCAAATACAGAAATATCCATAAGATGACGTGGAAACATCCTGACGGTCACACGTACAATCAGATAGATCACGTTCTAATAGATAAACGCCACCATACGAATATTCTCGATATAAGATCATATAGAGGAGCAGACGTGCACTCGGACCACTTCCTCGTAGTAGCCAAACTACGATTCAGGCTAGCGATAAATAAGAACACCAACGTCGTAGCACCAAGTGTTCGGTTTGATATAGAGAAATTAAAAAACGATGTGAGACAAGTAACCGGCTATCAATTAGCGATTTCGAATAGGTTCAAAGCATTCATTGGTTCAAACAAACATTGGTTTGACGAAGAGTGCGAACTTTGGTTTGAGGAGCGGTCAAAGGCCCGAATAATCAGCCTTCAAAACAAATGCGTCGAAACCCATAGGAAATACATTGAAATCTGTAAAAATACAAGTAGATTCTACAGGCGTAAGAAAAGAGAGTGGGAAAAGAACGAAATACTAGCAATCGAAAATCATAAAAAACAAAATAATACACGCGAAATGTACCGGGGGATCAATTCTATAAGAAAAGGCTTTCAAAGTAGAACCGATGTAATACGGGATGAAAATGGCAACTTAGTAGCCGATGCGACAGAAGGACTAAATCTATGGAAAAACTATTTCGATAAATTACTCAATGTACGCGAAGCCCCCGCCGAAAACAATGACTACGATGATATCCACACTGCTGAACTCCAAGTCGATGAACCTTCTGATGAATAAATAGTAACGGCAATTAGAAAACTAAAAAATAACAAAGTTGCGGGTGTCGATGACTTGCCTTCCGAGTTAATAAAATATGGAGGCCCTAGCCTTACAGAACAAATCTGCAAATTGATACGCGTTATTTGGAAGACGGAACGTATTCCAGAGGAGTGGAATACTTCGATTATCGTACCTATCTTTAAAAAGGGTGACAAAACCGACTGTAATAACTACCGAGGAATCTCAATTGTCCCATCGTGCTATAAAATCTTATCCGATATAATAGTAAACAGACTCACACCTTATGCCGAGGAAATAATTGGAGATTACCAATGTGGATTTCGTCGGAACGGATCCACGAGCGATCAAATGTTTACAATTAGGCAGCTACTAGAAAAGAAATGGGAACATGTAGAAGCACTACACCAGTTGCTCATTGATTTTAAAAAAGCGT
>NW_022877089.1:0-1235 GCF_010883055.1 Belonocnema kinseyi
AATAATATTCATACAATATACACCTGCAAAAATCTGCAGTCGAGTTTACCCCTGAAATTTTAAATCATTCCCATAAATGTATATTATTAGAATTCGTAACTTGCATTGGTATTAAAACAGACGAAATTTCATTGTCCCATAACAAATTTGTAGATATTTTTTGGGTGCACATTATTTGTCTTATCATTTTTCTTTCCAATCTTGCATAGTTTGACCGCAAAATGCAATTTTTTATTTTTTGTTAGTTTTCGTGCGGTCAAAACTTGAATTTTTCGAAAAAATTCAAAAGTTGATATGATAATCTTGTAGGGCTATCGAAAAGTAACATTTTTCTTTTCAAGTACTATGAACAACTGTACACACAATTTTTAAATCGTGAAAAATGTGTACTGAAAAGTTTTCAAAATGGGCTAACTTTTAGTATTTTTATCCAAAATATCTGACTAACGAACTTGGCATTTAGCTTAGGACACTAAAAGAAAGTACCAAAATCCAATCTAATAGATTAATTTGTTTCGAAAGTTATCATACTCAAAGACAAAACGACAGACAGATAAACACATTCGTAAAACCTGTTTTTCGGTCATTTTTGGATTTCTCATTATTTTGTATGTTGTCAAAATTTTATTTTAGATTTTTCAAGAAAATTCAAAAAGTCGTTATGATAATTTTTATGTTTTTTGGAATTTTGTAAATGCTACAACTCTGGTAATTTGTAATTTTTTTAAAAAGTCATTAGGATAAATTGTTTGACTTTTTGAGTACTATGAATAACGGTACAGAGAATTTTTGAATTTTGGAAAAAGTGGTCTAAAAAATATTCAACATATGCCCACTTTTTAAATTTTTATCCAAAATGACTGGCTAACGAACTTTACCTTTATTTTAGGACACTAAACAAGTGTAACAAGGGCAATCTAATAGATTAATTTTTTCAAAAGTTATCATTGAAAAAAATAACATGGAAACTTTCACTTGAATCTTTCAAATGTATTACAGTCAAAGTTTCATCGTTTCATGAAACATCGGGGGAAAGGAGAGAACTTTCATTTGCGCATGCGCGGTAAATCTAATCATGTTAGGTACTTGTTACTCGCATCGCATGCCACTTTGCCGTAAGTTTAAACTTTTTAAAAAATTTTATTTAGTGTTTCTCAGTGTTTCTGCAGTGAAATTGTGATATTCATGAAAATATTAAAAATTGTTGCTCTGAATACTTCAAAATGCCTTAGTCT
>NW_022877090.1:0-1150 GCF_010883055.1 Belonocnema kinseyi
ATGAATTCTCGACAAAAAATGTAACAATTGACATTTTAATGGAAAGAAAGGATATTCCAATAAAAGAGATGAATCGAAAAGGGCAAATTTTGAACCAAATTACGTCATTTTCAACAAAAATTTGCATTTTCAAGAAAATGAAGTAATTTTTAACCAAAGGGTTAAATTTTTAAACAAAAAATTACTTTTCAACAAATCAGTGTAATTTTCAACTAAAAATTATGAATTCTCCACACAAAGATGTAATTATTGATATTTTGACGGAAAAAAATATTCCAGTAAAAGAGATGAATCCAAAAGGGTAAACTTTTAACCAAATAATGTAATTTTCAACGAAAAAAGGATGAATTTTCAAACAAGAAGATTAGTTTTCTAATAAAAAGGACGATTTTTAAACCAATTTGTCGAGTTATAAAATAAAAAGAACGAACAACAAACAGAAACAGTCGTACTCTTAACAAAATAGTGGAATTTTCAACTAAAAAGGTTAATTTTCAATCAAAAAGATTAATTGTCTACCAAAAAAGACGAGTTTTAAACCAAACGCAATTGCATTTTTTACAAAATAGAGTAATTTTTAACCAAATGGTTGAATTTTTAAACAAAAATTTTCTTTTTAACAAAATAGTGTACTTTTCAACTAAAAATGATGAATTGCCAATAAAAAAATGTAGGAATTGATATTTCAATGAAAAAAACAGATGAATCCTAAATAACAGGCCAACAATTCTCAGAACCAGAGACCAGACCTACTATACCCGAAGGTTTTTGCTGCGCTGAATCCGAATCTGACCTCAGAAAAATTCCATCACCCTCAGTTTTCGAGATATTCTAACCTAAAAGGGTCAAAAACCCGTTATTTTGATGTGTTCGAGGCCCCGTAACATCGCGAAAAATTTTTTTTCACAAACTGACAATGGCATCGTAAAGAACTACTCTTTACCTTCAAAATGCGATGCCTAACTTTTTTATAAGATTTTTCATAGCCGAGATATGGCGGATTCAAATATGAAAAATTTCACCCTCAAGCCCGGTAACTTTCGAGCCCTAACACTTCAAAATGGCGGATCCAAAATGGCGGCCAAAAAATTTAATTACGTGTATTGGTATGATAATGTATACTAAGGGGTTTTGGAGGTCGCTGATTACA
>NW_022877091.1:0-1300 GCF_010883055.1 Belonocnema kinseyi
ATTGATATACTTTTCTATTTGGCGGGCTTCTCTCGCAATTAAATTATATTCGAAACTACAGTTTTCATATCAATAAAATGAAAGTGATTATTAATCGATTCATCTTTCCGTAGATTTCGGTAAAAAAGTGTTTTCTTCTAACAAAACACTCGAAAAATAATGAAAAATTTCCACTTTTGTTTATTTAATGTTGATTGATATACTTTTCTATTTGGTGGGCTTCTCTCGAAATTAAATTATATTCGAAACTACAGTTTTAATATCAATAAAATAAAAGTGATTATTAATCAAATTATCTTTCCGTAGATTTCGGTAAAAAAAAGTGTTGTTTTCTGCCAAAACACTCAAGTAATAATGCAAAATTGGCACTTTTGTTGATTTAATGTTGATTGATATACTTTTCTATTTGGCGGGCTTCTCTCGAAATTAAATTATATTCGAAACTACAGATTTAATATCAATAAAATAAAAGTGACTATTAATCAATTTATCTTTCCGTAGATTTCGGTAAAAAAGTGTTTTCTTCTACCAAAACACACGAAAAATAATGAAAAATTTCCACTTTTATTTATTTAATGTTGATTGATATACTTTTCTATTTGGCGGGCTTCACTCGAAATTAAATTATATTCGAAACTACAGATTTAATATCAATAAAATAAAAGTGAATATTAATCAATTCATCTTTCCGTAGATTTTGGTAAAAAAGTGTTTTCTTCTACCAAAACACTCGAAAAATAATGCAAAATTTGCGCTTTTGTTTATTGAATGTCGATTGATATACTTTTCTATTTGGCGGGCTTCTCTCGAAATTAAGGTATATTCGAAACTACAGTTTTAATATCAATAAAATAAAAGTGATTATTAATCAATTTATCTTTCCGTAGATTTCGGTAAAAAAGTGTTTTCTTCTACCAAAAAACTCGAAAAATATAGCAAAATTTACACTTTTGTTTATTTAATGTGGATCGATGTACATTTCTATTTGGCGGGCTTCTCTCGAAATTAAATTATATTCGAAACTACAGTTTTAATATCAATAAAATAAAAGTGAATATTAATCAATTCATCTTTCCGTAGATTTCGGTAAAAAACAGTGTTGTTTTCTACCAAAACACTGGAGTAATAATGCAAAATTTGCACTTTTGTTTATTTAATGTTGATTGATATACTTTTCTATTTGGCGGGCTTCTCTCGCAATTAAGTTATATTCGAAACTACAGTTTTAATATCAATAAAATAAAAGTGATTATTAATCAATTTATCTTTCCGTAGTTTTCGGTAAAAAAGATTTTTTTTT
>NW_022877092.1:0-1394 GCF_010883055.1 Belonocnema kinseyi
AGCCTTGGAGGAGATTATGTTGAGAAATAAAAAAAAAAATTCTTAAAAACGTTGTTTTTCTTGGTCAGGCCGGAAACTTATCAATCCACCCTCGTATATCTCAATCTGCCGTTTCCTTCAAGAAAAAAATAATTCCTTTCTCAATTACTGTTAGAATTCCCTTCTATGTGACTATTCCAAAATTTGATTTGAAAAAAAAACAGTTCTTTTATTTCTACGAATTTTTCTATAAACCAAAACCTAGATTCAGCATTTCGGAATACAACAACGGTGTTTCTTACTGAAATTATCCGACAATAAGTGAACAGGGTTCTTAAAATTGTATACAAGGCATTAAAGAACAATTTTCGTACTAGTTAAAAACAGTTCAATGTTTTTTTAAGCCATTGTTGAAATTATATTAGTCATGCTAACTATAAAGTATAATTAATCAAAAAATTATTTACATAATTTAATGTATGGAGTTTTATAAGGAAAAACGTACATCTTGCAAGTTTGAGCGTGCCTAGGGCGTGCGACTTTTGGTGCTTGTGCTTGGAGCTCTAAAATCTATTTAACTGATGCTTCGCGCTCGGTCTTTTGTATTTCCCCCACATTAATACGCAGGCCTTTTAAAATTGAAGGTCAACACATTAAAAACTCTGTTTTGGTAATTGTGAATTATCTTTTGTTAAAACTCTCCCAGCATTAACTAACAAATTCTTATGGGGTATCTCATGCTTTGCATTCGATTCTTTCTGAAATGTCAACTTTTCTACATTATTTGCAACACTATTATCTCAAATGTTAATTATATTGATTTCTGCATCTCGTGCTGGTAATGCTTATTTAGATATTGTCATATAATGGACAAATTTTATTTTTTATAACTACCTTAATATTTGTTCCTTCTTTTACACTCATTTTTATTCTCAGCTACCAAGAAAAATGTATCATTTTAGTGAATTTATATTATTACATTCTATTATTTTTATTTATAATAATATTATATATTATCATATATAATATATAGAATGATATAATAATATTATCATAATATGTATTGCTATTAAAACATACGTATTTCCATTTTCATGTTTTAAAAATAAAAAATGCTGTGCATCATATAAAAAACAATCTACTTATTAAAAATTTTAATGCAAATTGTGTCGTTTTTCCACAAATTTAATATGTTTATTTTTATTGTGTTTGTTATGATTTAAACCAAAAATACGCATCCTACGAGGGTAGTTCAATAAGTCCTTAGAATGACCAACATATGGCGCGCGAATCGCTACAAATCATCTGTTTTTAGTCAGCACCACTCCCGACTAGATATATGGTGCAGTCACAGTCCACATCTTCTGTGTTTACGTGTTTTTATAACCAATTGAAAAAAAAAATTGTTCGTTAAG
>NW_022877093.1:0-1080 GCF_010883055.1 Belonocnema kinseyi
GTGCCATGTAACCCCGTTCACGGGCCACACTCGCATCGTAGCACTCTAGCAAGTCGTGATTCAGTTGCTCCGTCCACCCAAAGGTCGCGAGATCCCGCCGATGATTGGCATTGAATCCATTTTCATTAGCTCCCACAGCTCTAGATTGATCGGCATTGTTGGCCGACACATTGTCGGGAGCCCTGCGCGTTCTGTTGTTTTGAACCGCACTTACTACAACTATGTCTGGTGTTGTCATTGTTGTTCCCAGGAGAAGCTAGGGAAAGGGGTTCGTTTATCCTTGTAGAGCCCCGCATGCAAGGATAAGGCTGCGTACTCTGAGAGGTCGTAAGGTGGCAAGAATTTTACGGTCAAGGTTCGCAAGTTTACACGCGAACTTCGGACCCGTTATCACACACTTAACAAGACAAAGCTGCTAACCGCCAGGCAGCATATTGTTGCGAGAATACGGATACTATCTGACACTAAG
Organism: Belonocnema kinseyi; assembly: GCF_010883055.1. Taxonomy (NCBI): domain Eukaryota; kingdom Metazoa; phylum Arthropoda; class Insecta; order Hymenoptera; family Cynipidae; genus Belonocnema; species Belonocnema kinseyi. The sequence continues at coordinate 470 of NW_022877093.1, forward strand.
AGAATTCTATAGCGGAGAAAGAGGTGGTTCAGACAAAATCAAGAGTTTCTCTGACCGATGTCGACTCTTCCAAGACCCTCCAGTTACTGTCGACCACTCGCTCAAACTAGAGGAGGTCGAAGTATGTTGGAGAGAAGTCTACGAAGTGCAGTATAGGCTGGACGAAGACTCAGATAACATAAATCGCTTCAAGCAGCTGTGTGATGCCCTGATAACACCTGATAAAGAATGCCCACCCATCACTGCCGAGGAGGTGAAAAAAGTATTTGGAGGGATGAAGAACTATTCCGCTCCGGGACCAGAAGTCATAAAGACCTTCTGGTTGAAGACGTTTCCTTCAAACCATCAGAATTTGGCCCATATTTTCACCCTATATTTAAAGTCGGAAGAGCCAATTCCGGAGTGTTTGGTGGAAGGGCGCACAATACTCCTGCCGAAAATAGACAGCTTAGCTGACCCGAAGAATTATAAACCAATCGCTTGTCTGAACACGCTTTATAAGATATTCGCAGCTATCCTAAATGATAGGATTGTTCGGGCAATTAAACCTGTGTGGCAAGAAATGTATGAACAACGAGGCTCAAAGAAAGGCGTAGCCGGATGTCGGGAGA
>NW_022877094.1:0-1252 GCF_010883055.1 Belonocnema kinseyi
TTGTTTGGTAAAAATTTAATCTTTTTGGTTGAAAATGTATCATTTTTGGTCAAAAATGCAATTGTTTGGTTGAAATATGAACTGTACATCTTCTTGGGCTTAGAAGTCGATTATTTCACTAAGAGTTGAATTAATTTGTAAAAAAAAAAATACTGTTATTTTCAACAAGGTTTTATAATTATGGTTAAAAATTTAACTATTTGGTTGAAAGTTTAACTCTTTGATTGAAAACTCATATTTTTGGCTGAAAAAAATCAACTTTTTGTAGATAATTAATTTTGTAGATCATTAATTTTCTTGGTCGAAAATTCATGTTATTGGTTGAGAATTTAACAACTTTTTTACAAATTTATTTTTTCGATTAAAAATTATTTTTTTTATCTGAAAATGTAACTATTCTACGATTGATTAAAAATTAATCGTTTTCATCTGGAAATTGAAATATTCAATTTTTGTTTGAAACTTTATCTTGTACATTGTATTGGTTACAACACCAATTATTTTATAGAAAATTAATTTAATTCGTTAAAAAGTACACTTTTGGGTTGAAAATTGATATAGTTTGTTAATTAAATTTTTTCCCTAAAATAAAAAAAACTGCAAAATGAAAAAATTTCCTTAAAATGTTATGGATTCTTTTTTTTTTAATTTTAAAAATGTTTTCAAATAATCACTTAAAATTTATTTGTCAAAATAAAAAATCATTTTCAATGTTCTTAGCAATCACAACAATTTTTGTCATTATTTTTAAATACTGTACAATTTTCAAAAAAGCTTTTTTTTAATCTGCAAAAGTCAAAATAGTGTTTCAAATTATTTGAAATAATTTCAAGTTTTAAATTAATTCCGAATCTTTTTTTAAATTAATATTGTAGCGTTTAAACTTAAAATTTAGCTCATTAAAAATTTAACAATTCAAGGCTTTCTATTTCGAACCATTCTGTTCAAATTTGTATAGTTTTTAACAGTTGTTTGTAATGGATTGTTTTCAATGAACGGTCAAATATTGCTGATGATTAACGAAATTTTCTTTTTTTAATTAAAAAATTTCAAATTGAATGGGTTAAAAGTAAAATTTTTTTATAATGAAATAATATTTCAAGTTATAATCGAATACAAATAAATGAATTTTCTAACAAATAATTGGTGCTTTAACTAATACAATTTACAGGATAAAGTTTAACCAAAAATGGAATAGTTCAATTTCCAGATAAAAGCTGTGATAAAAAAATTGAATTGAACAAGGAAAAAA
>NW_022877095.1:0-1066 GCF_010883055.1 Belonocnema kinseyi
ATCCTAATATATATCAAATCCTTTAAAATCTCATATTAAATTACTGTCAAAAATTGAAAATTCCTTGGAATCTTTTAAAATTCTCTCAAATTTTTCAAATCCCTTAAAATATTTTCAAATACCTAGAACTTTTTATAAAGATTTCTAAAGTATTTAAAATTTTTTTAAGTAACCCTTTCAAAATTGCTTAAATTCTTTGAAATTCCCTCAAATTACAAAAATCAGTTGAAAATTCCTTGATATTTTTAGAAATATGTTCAAATGTTTAAAATCCTTAAAAATCTTTTAAATGTATTAAAGCGCTTAAAAATATCTTGAAATTTGAAACATACCCTGAAATATTTTTTGAAATGTCAAGGAATTTTTAACTGATTTCCATAATTTATAGGAATTTCAAAGAATTAATCCAATTTTAAAAGTGTTATTTAAAAAAATTTTAAATACTTTAGAAATCTTTAAAAAAAATAAGTTGTAGGTGTTTCAAAAGGTTTTAAAGGATTTGAAAAATTTTAGAGAACTTTAAAAGATTGCAAGGAATTTTCAATTGATTACAGTAATTTAATATGGCATTTTAAGGGATTTGATATATTTTAGGAAATTTTAATAGGTTTCAAGTAATTTTCAAATTATTTTAATAATTTAGTTTGCTTTTTAAGCTTTTTAAGGATTTTAAATATTTCAGGGTATTTTTTAAATTTCAAGGAACTTTCAAGAGCTTTGAAAAATTTAAAAGATTTCAAAAGATTTTTAAGGATTTTAAATATTTGAGCATATTTTTAAAAATGTCTAGGAATTTTCAACTGATTTTCATAATTTAAGGGAATTTCCAAGAATTAAACCAATTTTTAAAGGGTTATTTAAAAAAAATTATAATACTTTATAAATCTTTAAAAAATTAAGTTGTAGGTGTTTCAAAAGATTTTAAATAATTTGAAAATTTGTAGAGAATTTAAAAAAATTGCACGGAATTTTTAATTGATTACAGTAATTTAATATGACATTTTAAGGGATTTGATATATTTTAGGATATTTTAATAGGTTTCAAGTAATTTTCAAATTATTTTAA
>NW_022877096.1:0-1172 GCF_010883055.1 Belonocnema kinseyi
TAAATGATAGACAAGAATGTATCGAAGAGAAAAGGTTTGCTTTTTGAAGTGAATAAAGTAAAAATTTTTGAGCTTTTTTCTTCGGAAAAATATTTTTCAAAAATGTAGGGTAAAAAAAACCATTTTTTTCGAAAAAGAAAATCTGGAAAATTTCCAGTGTCTACGTAAAAAAAACAAATATTTTCTGTACAATATATTATTGCCATTAAAGTTTTCAGATGTATGAAAATTTGAAAAAAAATATTAATTTTTTGAAAAATGCTTATACCCACGTCATATTTATTGAAAATAATTTTTTATGGTTTCTTTAGATAGGGCTTGTAAAGAGCTGTAAAATGGAGTACTTTCAATTTTTTTGCGTTTTTTGAAAAATGGCGAGGGCATGTATACAATATCTATCAATTACCGCGTTAAGAAATTTTACGCAAAAAGAAATTTTACTTACAATCAGGAAATAAGTATTGACCAAAAATTATATGGTAGAATTAATATGTACGAATTCCAAAATACTATGTTATACTTTGATGAAATTTGGAGTTTGGAATTTGGTTGCACATTTATTGGATTCCAATGTAATTTCTTGTAAATTCAACAAACACTGCACTCACAATTAATATACTGATTCAAACGAGCTTGATGAAGCTCTGACTAAAGACTGATGATGAGAGGTAATATCGAGTATTCGAGTGTTGTTTCGGCGAGCTGATTGTGAGTTCAAGAGTGCGATCGCATCGTCGAAAAAGGTCTTATCTATCCAAAACATGGCAAGGCGACTTGCTGATTTGATAATTTAATCGTTGAGGTTTTTTGCACCGTCCAATCTCGACAACAACAACAAGAAAATGATAACTTTAATCTTATCTTGTTATTTTAAGCTGTTTACTTCTCTTAATTTGTTTTCCAAGCGTTTATACGTTTATTCTTCGTATGAATTTATTCGATAGTTAGTTCGTTCTTCTTGCTTTGAATCATTAATTTTTTATTACCTTTGAAAGTCCCATAGAAAAAGAATAAAATCATAGAGATACGACAATATCTCCTGTGGGGCTGGTACACCCCTTATTATAGGTTTTTTTATTAAGGTGAGAACAGTCGATTTCGTATTTGGATATTGTGCATACTGCCAAAAATTTTTTCGTCAAACTCAAAAAACTAGTATTTTCATATTGAAA
>NW_022877097.1:0-1319 GCF_010883055.1 Belonocnema kinseyi
TCGCATCGGCCAAAGCTCTCGCCGCATTATACACACAATAATTGATAGCCCAGAGGTCGGATTCACCGGAAAAATGTCCACGAAGCTCGTCATCCATTTCAGACAGATCTTTAGGCTTGAGAGGAACCTTGGTGTTGATGTTTCTCAAGGTCGTAAAGCATCGCTCTTCATCTATTGGATGCCTGCCCGCGGTTGGTCTTAGTGTCGCCTCTCTTTCTTTGTTGCCGGCTTGTTCTAGCTGTGGTAAAGTAGGCGTTCCGCTTACATAGCCCTTTTTACGAAGTAGTTCAGCATGGTTTCGCTGGCGTTGCTGCGAAAAGTGCGATAGCTCCAGGTGTTTCTCGCACCACAGAGCATGCAGCCGTGCCATGTAACCCCGTTCACGGGCCACACTCGAATTGTAGCAGCCTAGCAAGTCGTGATTCAGTCACTCCGTCCACCCAAGGGCCACGAGATCCCGCCGATCCATCGCATTGAATCCATTTTCATTGGCTCCCTCAGCTCTAGATTGGTCGGCATTGTTGGCCGACCCATTGTCGGGAGCCCTGCGCGTTCTGTTGTTTTGAACTGCACTTACTACAACTATGTTTGGTGTTGCCATTGTTGTCCCCACGAGAAGCTAGGGAAGGGGGTTCGTCCATCCTTTTAGAGCCCCGCATGCAAGGATAAGGCTACTTACTCTGAGAGGTCGCCTGGTATCCCAGAGTCACCGTTCTAGACACCTCACCCAGGTGCCATGCAGCTTTCGGCACGGTTTTCACACCTCCGCTTGGGGGTTAATTCCTTCGGGACCACCCCTGGACAATTGTCCGCGACTGCCTATTTATTTTTGTAACCATATTCAGCAGACACCCTTGGTACAGGGACCCTCTATCCGCAACCCGAGGACGCTTTCGGTGGCTTTGTCATAGGCCCTTCGGTTTGATTCTAGAGGAATCAAAACCGAACCGAATATATATATACATATCGTATTGATATATCGTATATATCGTATTGATTCCTTTACAGACTGAAACCACCTATCTTACGGTTGTGAGACGTGGTTGTGGCTGAAATTTTACCGCGATTTCGCTGGAAGCGGATGCAAATTTTCAGATTAGCACCCGCTCCTGGCGAAATCCTGCGGTTGTCCTTATGACAATTTTTTAATTATATATACTTTTAATTCACTCTTCTTGAAAATAAAATTTCTAAATGTCTTTTGAATATATCGGAATTTTTTCGAAAATTTTTGAAAGTTCTGGCACGTTCTATAATTTATATTATATTTTTTCTAATGTAATATATAGAGAAGTTCAGCAGGTTTTATTTGTCATATA
>NW_022877098.1:0-1596 GCF_010883055.1 Belonocnema kinseyi
CAGTACACTTGAGTTTCGGTTTATGGGCAAAATGAATCAAAATTTTCCCTTCACAATTTTTCCAGGCTTAGGACTGGCAGCATCTTTTACTCTTCTATTTCTGTTGTACAATTTTCCTTATTTTTTTTGCTGGCGTTTAAAAATTTGTGGGAAATATGTGTTATTCATAATTCTTTGTTTTGTAATATTATTGTAATATTAATATAAGTTCAAGTGAAATAAATACTAAGATAAGCAACAAATTTCCCTTACGCTCGTATACTATTCATTTCACTTTTTTATACAACTATATTCTAATACTGCGAAATCATGAAGTAATAATATTTCATGTACAGAGGTGGCTGAAAGTCTTCGCTTGCCTCTTTTTTGATGACTGATAAAGTTGTCTTAATTTTAATTATGCCGGAACTAAAAAAATGTCTCTTTAAAGGATTTATTGCTTTAAACTTCTATATAAAGTTAGGCCAGGGTGAAGCAAATTTGTCTATTTTTTAAGTATATATTGTAGAAATAGTGTACATTTCAAGATTTTTCTGAATGTTCCATAACTTCCGGGATAATCAACATCTTTCAATGTTCTTAGGCTCCTTTTTAATTTATTTTTTCACCGTATCACACCAGCAGTTAGAAAATTGTAAAAACATCTAATCTGTAGGTAAATTATAATCAAAATTGAATGAATATATATTTTGAGAAATTTAATAGAAACTTCATGATTATATGGTTCATATATTCTATAAATATACTTTTGTTACCACAAAGAATATTGCGATTTTTCCAACTTGTTTGTCACAATTACAAGTTATTTCAATTCGATGACAACACTTTTACGACTGATATCCATAAGCTCTTGTAGAACGGAAAAAATTGCTTGAATATGACTTAGAATATTAATTTTCTACGGAAAATACCAATTTTCAATTTAAAAAAATTTCCATCAAAAATCAAATATTTCAATTTACAATGACAGAAATAAAGTTTCAAGCAAAAAGGAGAGTTTTTAACTTAGAATATTAATTTTATAACAAAAAAGACAAATTTTCAACTAAAAAAAAGCATTTTTTTACTCAAATAGTTGATTTTTTATATAAAAATAAATTTTCTACGAAATGCCTCAATTTTTATCTGAGCACAAATTTCTGTAAAAAAAGGAATATTTAAGCAAATAGTTGAATTTTCAAACAAAAAATATAACATTTTCACCCAGAATGGAAGTTATATTTAAGATGAAAAATTCATTTTCGGCCAAGAAGAAAATCGAATTTTCAGCCAAGATATATTTTTAATTCAAAAGATTAAGTATCAATTAAAAATGATAATTTTCTACTGAAAAACCTAAATCTTTACCAAAACAAGTAATTGTTAAAGTTTCAGTTAAAACAATTAATGTTGAAGGAAGAAATTCTTTTTTAAGAAAATAGTCAAATTTTCAGTTAAAAAAATAATTTACCACTATAAAAAGAATTTTCCACCAAAAATGGAATAGTTAAAATGTCACCAAAAAAATAGAATTTCAAACCAAAAACCTGAATTTTTAAGTTTAAATATTGATTTTCTACCGAAAAAAATCAATTGTCAACAAACTAAATGAATTTA
>NW_022877099.1:0-1145 GCF_010883055.1 Belonocnema kinseyi
GATTTAGCGAGGTAGAATCGAGGATGGCGGGAGCACATACAGATGTTGAGAAGAGCACTAGGCGAGGTTCCCGCGAACATATCAATGTTTCAACATGTCCTCCTTTTTCCTCGAAAACGCTCGAAAATTGCGAATTCGGAAATAAGCAGGCTTCCGCGAGAACCTACGAAAATGCCGTAAATGTTGTATATTGTGTAATACTGAAATGGAAACAACGTACAGTTTTAAGAATTTACCATTGAACTGGGGTTTGCAAAATGTGAAGTCGATACTGAAATTTGAAGCAAACTTAAAAAAGCTCTTAAAAAGTAAAATAGAAATAAAGGAGCAAAAACAACATCGCAACTGTATTTTTCGAATTTTCATGGTAAAAACTGTATTAAGTTTTTTAATTCAGTTACCGAAAATTCCAAATCACTTGTGAACTTTTTACACAGCTTTAAGAAAACTCTAAATACAAAAAATTAAAAACTGGAAAACATAAAATGAAAAAGGCATCTTAGAACTTTAAATCATAAAACTTGACTCGAGTCATCGAATGCAGAATTCAGAATTTTGAAATCAGTCCTGAAATTCAAACATAACTTTAAAAAAAACTTTTAAAAATCGAAATTTATATAGTAAACTTAAAAAACTGCCCCCTACCCCACCTATTCCATCTTCCCATCAAATTCTCTTATGGTCTGCCCGAGAGCCCAAATAAAATTCGTGAAAAATTTGTCGCTGAATGGTCAAAAACTGTGTTTGTGCCCCTTCTCTTCATATCTTCCACCCTTTTATCTCCCATCTTATAATCATAAGACCTTTCTGAAAGCCAAAAGAATATTTGTGCAAAATTTGATGCTACTTGTTAAAAACCGTGTATTTTTATAAGCACTATACGGTTGAGGCCCCTTGATTTCATTTATTTCAAAATTGTGCCACCTATTCCATAATTCCCTAATACTCTGACGACCTGTCCGGGAGCCCTAAGAAGATGTGTGAATACTGTGATGCCTATTAGTCAAAAACTGCGAATATTTCCCTACCCTCCACCACCCCATAATCTTACGACTGGTATGGGAGCCCAAAGAATATGTGTGCAGAACGTGATGCAGATTGATAAAAAATGGCGAGTGTGCCCTGCTTTTCTTCAATCGCCCCCC